>NC_044386.1:97963851-98217156 GCF_006542625.1 Nomascus leucogenys
AAAGCAGGAAGATCACTTGAGGCCAGGAGTTTGGGACCAGCCTAGGCAACATGGTGAAACCCTGTCTCTACTAAAAATACAAAAAATTATCCTGGCGTGGTGGTGCATGCTTGTAGTCCCAGCTACTTGGGAGGCTGAGGTGGGAGGATCACCTGAGCCCAGGAGGTTGAGGCTGCAGTAAGTTGTCATCGCACCACTGCACTCCAGCCTGGGTGATAGAGCAAAACCTTGTCTCAAAAAAAAAGAAAAAAGAAAGAAAGAAAGACATTGCTCCACTTCTTGCTTGCATCCGTTCTTTTCTTTTCTTTCTTTTTTTTTTGAGACAGAGTTTCCAACTGTCGCCCAGGCTGGAGTGCAATGCTGTGACCTCTGCCTCCCAGGCTCATTGCTTGCATTATTTCTGACAGGAAATCTGCCATCAGATTGTTCCTCTGAATGTAATGTGTCTTTTGTATGTGTGTGGCTGCTTTTAAGACTTTCTCTTGAGGCCAGGTGGGATTACACCTGTAATCCCAGCACTTTGGGAGGCTGAGGCAGGCGGATCACTTGAGGTCAGGAGTTCAAGACCAGCCTGGCCCACATGGCAAAACCCCGTCTCTACTGAAAATACAAAAATTAGCTGGGCATGGTGGTGCACGCCCATAATCCCAGCTGCTTTGGAGACTGAGGCAGGAGAATTACCGGAACCCAGGAGGTGGAGGTTGCAGTGAACCAAGATTGCACCACTGCACTCCAATCTGGGTGACAGAGTGAGACTCCATCTTAAAAAAAAAAAAAATTCTCTTTATCTCCAGTTTTGAGCAGTTTGATTAAGGTGTAACATGCATAGTTTTCCTCGTGTTTGTTATGCTTGCCATTCACTGGGATTCCTTGAATGGATGTAGTGAAGTTACTTGGAAGCAGTTTGATCCTTTTGGGTCATGCTTTTACTACTTGATAGATGGGACCAAGGACCAATTTACTACTGTTCAAAATCCTTCAGTGTCCTGTGAGCTGTGAGGTTTTCCAGTGCGGGCGGTAGGAACAGGCACTCTTCCTGGCCCTGTGCGTGCCGTGTACTCTTCCCTCTAATCTTTTCAGGTGGCTCTTTCCCTAGTTTTGAGTAGTTTCCTCACATTTACACATGGGTCATACACCCATCTGCTAAATTCTCAAGGGGGACATAATGCAGATCCCTGGAGTGCTCTCTCTCTGCAGCTCTCCCATCCCTGGTAATCTGTCCTGCCAACTCAAACTACTTTGGTCTCCCCGGACTCTCAACTCTACCTCCTCAACTCAGAGAGTCCTCTGGGCTCCGCGTGGGTCTTCCCTCTCTGCACTGCATCCTCTGTCAAGGCAGTGAGCTAGGGCAAACTGCCCTTGTGTGTTTTATTTTTTATTTTTTTTGAGACAGGGTCTCACTCTGTCACCCAGACTAGAGTGCAGTGGCACGATCTCAGCTCACCGCAACCTCCGCCTCCCAGGCTCAAGGGATTCTCCTGCCTCAGCCTCCTGAGTAGCTGCCACCACAGCCCAGCTAATTTTTTGGTATTTGTAGTAGAGACAGGGTTTCACTATGTTGGCCAGGCTGGTCTGGAACTCCTGACCTCAAATGATCCACCCACCTCGGCTTCCCAAAGTGCTGGGATTATAGGCGTGAGCCACCACACCTGGGCCCCTTGTTTGTTTCCATCCTCTCAGGGATCATTGTTTTTTAGTGCCTAACATCTAATAACTTGAAAACCAGTGTTTAACGTATTTTGTCCACTGTTTTTGCTTTTTCTGGCAGGAGGGTAAACCCCCCATTACACCTCTCTTGGCCAAAAACTGAAGACCAGGCCAGGCGCAGTAGCTTATGCCTATAATCCCAGCACTTTGGGAGGCCGAGGTGGATGGATCACCTGAGGTCAGGAGTTAGAGACCAGCTGGCCAACATGGTGAAACCCCATCTACTAAAAATACAAAAATTAGCCGGGTGTGGTGGCGGGTGCCTGTAATCCCAGCTACTGGGGAGGCTGAGACAGGAGAATCACTTGAACCTGGGAGGCAGAGGCTGCAGTGAGCCGAGATTGCACCACTGCACTCCAGCCTGGACAAGACAGAGCAAGACTCTGTCTAAAAAAAAAAAAAAAAAAAAAAAAAAAAAAACTGAAGCCCCTGTTGCAGTGTAAATAGTATTCATTTATCCTTAGATCCTCAAATAGAAATATTATAACCTTTTTCTCTGATTAAAAATCCTTCGGTGATCCATTATTTAAAGAAAACCAGATAAAAACACAAAAGAAAAATTAAGTTACCACTAATTCCATCATCCAGAGATGACATTCTCTGAACCATTTATTCCATGTACCACACTATTCCATAGCCCCAGGGGCATACTTGGTGCTCAGCATATGTTTATAAACCCACAGACCTTTTTCTATACTTACAATAATCACCATTTTATATTGCACTCTATCCATTTATTCAACAAATATTTATTGAGTTTCTGCAAGGGTTTGGGTGGTAAACATATTACACATTTCCATTGAAATAGATTTCAATTAAGTTTGAGCAAATTCATTTGTGGACTTTCGTTAAAATGTTCATTTGTTCACGATAATATAAGTTGGATTTAAATAGCCCGTTCTAATTAATATATTTTTAGGAAATTTTCTTCACATATTAATTTTATTTAGAAAAACCTTTGAACTGGGCCAGGCACAGTGGCTCACTCCTATAATCCCAGCTCTTTGGGAGGCCAAGGTGGGTGGATCACTTGTGGTCAGGAGTTTCAGACCAGCCTGACCAATGTAATGAAACCCCATCTCTACTAAAAATACAAAAATTATCTGGGCGTGGTGGCAGGTGCCTATAGTCCCAGTACTTGGGAGGCTAAGGCAAACAGAATCACTTGAACCCAGGAGGCGGAGGTTGCAGTGAGGCGAGACCACACCACTGCACTCCAGCCTGGGTGAAAGAGTGAGACAACGTCTCAAAAAAACAAAAACAAAAAACAAAAACCTTTGAACTGATTGTAGTGCTCAATGAAGTCTGTGTACCTTCCTCAAACTTAAACCTACTATTGAGGTTTAAATGACTGTCTGTTACATAATAGTTTTCCTTTACCAGTAACCTTTCCTTCTGCCCTAACTGTGGGCTTCATTCATATGCCTATGGCCACTGAACTTTCAACTTTTCCTGCTATATTCTGAAAAAGTAATACAGTTTCAGAGGGAAATAGCACCACATCATTGCTGACAGTGAGTCAATTCTATGCATTTAGCCACCTGCTGCTCTGCTGTGCAACTTACTTTAAGTTGTCTTACAGAGGACAAGGGAGCATTCTTCATTTGGCATTACATGCATTTTATCATGCATTATTCCTGTTGCTCATCCCCTCACCCAGTCTCACCCCATGCCTTTGCAGGAGCTGAGTTCTTAGTTTTTCTATAAGTACTAAGAACTGTAGAGACTATGAAAGATAATACACAAGTGTAGTATTTTAGTCATGTAGGCATGGCCAAGGCTGTGGCTGCTCTGCTGGGGACATGGTTGGGCCATTGAAGCTTCCAGCAGTTGGTCAGGTAGGCCTGTGGGATCCAAAGTAGGCAGGAGTTCTGGGGATTGTAGGGACCAGAACTGAGGAGTTAACAAGTGAAGGGACCAACTAGTACTGGAATTTGGTTGCCATTTGGTCCACAGATGGGCTGGAAGTCAATCTCAGGAGATTTCATTAACTATAAGAAAGAAGAAAATATAGGACAGGCTTATGAGTATGATTGTGGTCAAAGCTTTGTACTAGAGGAAACAAGATGCATGGGAAATGGGAGCTGGGGTATGGGGTGGAGAATGGGGGAGTTACTCTACTGGTGCAAAAGTAATTGCGGGTTTGCCATTACTTTTAATTGCAACACTGCAATTACTTTTGCACCAACCTAATAACAAGAGGAGGGCTAAGATAGGCTAATAAAGAGTGCTGATTAAATTATCCAGAATTCAGGTTGGTGCAGCAAGGAGCCAAGTGGATAGAAAAGCCAGAGAAGTCAGGCAGATAAGGACAACGCTGATTTTAACAAACATGTATTGAGCACCTATATGTATGAAGTTTTCATTTCATGTCTTAGTGAATCCACAATTGATTGTAAAGCCGGTAATTGATAGCTTGATTTTGCTATCTAAGGAAACTAAAATCTGGGATATTAAGTGGTAGAGCCAGTTGAAACCTAGATCTTTCTGAGTCAACCCCAGGATTCTTCCCAGTACCCCATACTAGAGCTGAGAAGTTCTACAGCTGCGTGGGTCAATCGTGCCATCATTTCAGAAGCTGACTCAGAGCCTTCCCCAAGTAGACCGTCGCTCCACTGGAAACCCAACTAGAATATTATCTTTCACTTTTCTTCTTCTTTTTCACTTTTCTTCTTCTTCTTCTTCTTCTTCTTCTTCTTCTTCTTCTTCTTCTTCTTCTTTCTTCTTTCTTCTTTCTTCTTCTTTCTTCTTCTCTTCTTCTTCCTCCTCCTCCTCCTCTTCCTCCTCTTCCTCCTCTTCCTCTTTCTTATTCCTCTTCCTTTCTTCTTCTTCTTCTTCTCTTCTTCTTCTTCTTCTTCTTCTTCTTCTTCTTCTTCTTCTTCTTCTTCTTCTCTTCTTCCTTCTCCTTCCTCCTTCTTCTTCCTCCTTCTTCTTCCTCCTTCTTCTTCCTCCTTCTTCTTCCTCTTCCTTCTTCCTTCTTCTTCTTCTTTTCTTCCTTCTTCTTTCTTCCTTCTTCTTCTTCCTTCTTCTTCCTTCTTCTTCTTCTTCCTTCTTCTTCTTCCTTCTTCTCTTTTTAATGAGGTGAGATCTCACTATGTTGCCCAGGGTAGTCTGAGCTCAAGTGATCCTCTCACCACAGCCTCCCAACTAGTTGGGATTATAGACATTAGCCATGACACCCAGCTATTTTACTTTCTTTAAAAATAAAAATAATAAATATGCACAGTTAAAATTTCAAACAGTACTGAAAGGTATGAAATGAAAATTTTTTCTCTCCACCATCATCTCCATTCCTGCACGATCCCACTTTCCAAAAGTAATAGCTCCTAACAGTGTTTTTTCAGTGCTTACTATGCAGTGTTTTTGTGATCTGCATTGGCATTTAACACACAGGATGTTAAATGTACAAGAGAAGACTCCGGTTCGAGACCAGCCTGGCCAACATGGTGAAACCCTGTCTCTACTAAAAAAAATTTTTTTAATTAGCTGGGTGTGGTGGTGTGCACCTGTAATCCCAGCTATTGTGGAGGCTGAGGCAGGAGAATCGTTTGAGCCTGGGAGATGGAGGTTGCAGTGAACTGAGATTGCGCCATTGCTCTCCAGCCTGGGTGACAGAGTGAGACTCCATCTCAAAAAAAAAAAAAAAAAAAAGGGAAGACTCCAAAGCTGGGTGGCTCACACCTGTCATCTCAGCACTTTGGGAGGCCGAGGTGGGTGAATCACTTGAGGCCAGGAGTTCGAGACCAGCCTGGCCAACATGATAAAACCCCGTCTCTACTAAAAATACTAAAAAATTAACCGGGCATGGTGACACATGCCTGTAATTTCAGCTACTTGGGAGGCTGAGGCATGAGAATCAGTTGAACCTTGGTGGCAAAGGTTGCAGTGAGCTGAGATTGTGCAACTGGACTCCAGCCTGGGCAACAGAGTAAGACTCTGTCTCAGAAAAAAAAAGAAAAAAGAGAGAGAGATGGAAAGGACTCTGAGGGAGCAGGAGTACTATCCTCAAAAATCTGGAGGACTAATCCTGTTCCAGATGGGCCCAGAGGTCATAGTTGGAACCAGTGGCATGGATACTATTAGAGAGGCAGAGGCAGATTTTAACTGCACAAAAGGAAGAACACAAAGCCATCTCAATAAGCGTAAAAAGTACCTACCATGGGAAGTGTGTTAGTCCATTCTCGAATTTCTATAAAGAAATACCTGAGACTGGGTAATCTATAAAGAAAATGGGTTTAATTGGCTCATGCTTCTGCAGGCTGTACAGGAAGCATAGTGGCTTCTGCTTCTGAGGAGGCCTCAGGAAGCTTCTAATCATGGCGGAAGGCAAAGTGGGAGCAGGTGTCTTAAATGGCAGGGGCAGGAGTAAGAGAGAGCAAGCCGGTAGTGCTGCATACCTTTAAACAACAGATTTCATGAGAACGCACTCACTGTCATGAGAGCAGCCTCAAGAGGATGGTGCTAAACCATTCATGAGAAACCACCCCCATGATCCAATCACCTCCTACCAGGCTCCACCTCCAATACTGGGGATTACAGTTTGGCATGAGATTTGGTGAGGACACAGAACCAATCCATATTATTCTGCCCCTGTCCTCCCAGATGTCATGTCCTTCTCGCAGTGCAAAATACAATCATCCTTTCTCAACAGTCCCCCAAAATTTTAACTCATTCCAGCATTGACTCAAAAGTCCACAATCCAAAGTCTCACCTGAGACAAAACAAGTGCCCTTCTGCCTATGAGCCTATAACATCAAAAACAATGTGTTTACTTCTAAGATACAGTGGGAGTATAGGCATTGGGTAAACACTCCTATTCCAAAAGGGAGAAATCAGCCAAAAGAAAGGGACTACAGGCCTCATGCAAGTCCAAAACCCAGCAGGGCAGTCATTAAATCTTAATGCTCCAAAATAATCTCCTTTGACTCCATGTCCCACATCCAAAGCAGACTGATGCAAGGGGTGGGCTCCCAAGCCTGGGGCAGCCCCACCCTTGTTGCTTTGCAACGTTCAGCCCCTGTGGCTGCTCTCAAGGGCTGGTGTTGAGTGCCTGTGGCTTTTCCAGGGGCAGGATGCAAACTGCTAGTGGATCTACCATTCTGGGGTCTAGAGGATGGTGGCCCTCTTCTCACAGCTTCACTAGGCAATGCCCCAGTGGGGATTCTGTGTGGGGGCTCCAAGCCCACATTTCTCCTCCACACTGCCCTAGTAGAGGTTCTCCATGAGGGCTCCACCCCTGCAGCAGGTTTCTGCCTGAACATCCAGGCTTTCCGTACATCCTCTGAAATCCAGGCAGAGGTTCCCAAGCCTCAACTTTTACACTCTGTGCACCCACATGCTTAACACCACTTGGAAGCCACCAAGGCTTCTAGCTTGCACTTTCTGAAGCAGTGGTCCAAGCTGTACCTGTACCATACCCCTTTGATCCATGGCTTGAGCTGGCACAACTGGGATGTGGGGAGCAATATCCCACGGCTGTGTAGGGCAGCAGGGCCATGGGCCTGGCCCACAAAACCATCCTGTCCTCCTAACCCTCCAGGCCTGTGATGGTAGGGGCAGCCACAAGTCTCTGAAATGACTTCAAGAACTTTTCCCCATTGTCTTGGCTATTAGCACTTGGCTCCTTTTTACTTATGCAAATTTCTGCAGCCTTCTTGAGGTCAGAAGTTCGAGATCAGCCTGGCCAACATGGTAAAACCCCGTCTCTATTAAACATACAAAAATTAGCTGGGCGTGGTGGTGGGCGCCTGTAATCCCAGCTACTGAGGAGGCTGAGGAAGGAGTATCGCTTGAACCAGGAGGCAGAGATTGCAGTGAGCCAAGATCGCACCACTGCACTCCAGCCTGGGCAACAGAGAGAGACTCTGCCTCAAAAACAAACAAACAAACAACAACAACAACAACAACAAACAGATCTCATGAGAACTCACTCACTATCACAAGAACAGCACCAAAGGATAGTGCTAAACCATTCATAAGAAACCACCCCTATGATCCAATCACCTCCCACCAGGCCCCACCTCCAATATTGGGGATTACAGTTCAACATGAGATTTGGTGGGGACACAGATCCAAACCATATCAAGAAGTATTCAAACAGGCTGCATGACTATTTAGCAAGAAAATGCTACTGATAAGAGAATTATCAGGGGAAGGTTCTCAAACTCCCGATCATAATAGTGAGTATTGAAATTCCATTTAGAGGAACTTTTATTATTTTTTTTTTATTTATTTATTTTTGAGATGGAGTCTCGCTCTGTCGCCCAGGCTGGAGTGCAGTGGCGCGATCTCAGCTCACTGCAAGCTCTGCCTCCCAGATTCATGCCATTCTCCTGCCTCAGCCTCCCAAGTAGCTGGGACTACAGGCGCCCACCACCACACCCAGCTGATTTTTTGTATTTTTTAGTAGAGATGTGGTTTCATCGTGTTAGCCAGGATGGTCTCGATCTCCTGACCTTGTGATCTGCCTGCCTCTGCCTCCCAAAGTGTTGGGATTACAGGTGTGAGCCACCGTGCCCGGCCTAGAGGAACTTTTAAAAGAAATATAATTTTATTTTTTATATATATTTTTTGAGACAGAGTCTCAGTCTGTCACCCAGGCTGAAGTGCAGTGGCACGATCTCGGCTCACTGTAACCTCTGCCTCCCAGGTTCAAGCGATTCTCCTGCGTCAGCCTCCCAAGTAGTTGGGACTACAGGCACCCACCACCACGCCTGGCTAATTTTGTGTATTTTTAGTAGAGATGGGGTTTCACCATGTTGGCCAGGCTGGTCTCAAACTCCTGACCTCAAATGATCCACCCACCTCGGCCTCCCAAAGTGCTGGGATTACAGGCATGAGCCACCACGCCCAGCCAGAATATAATTTTTAAAAACACCAGAATATGTCACATGTAATGGTCTAAGTGTTGTTTACTGAGACTTTTTCTTTATACGTGTGTGCCTGTATACTGGGGTTATGATGTAAAATATATTTCTTACTGCAAGTCGTGCAAAAAAATTTGAAATCAACTTCACTGGATGACCATCAAAGCATCTCCCAGCACTCACTCTGTGAAAGAGGTCTGAACTGTGGGTCACAAGATCCAGGTCCTCCCTCAGCCTTATAATAACAAGCCGTTATCCCTCTATGAACCTGTTTCCCCATTCATGCAATGATAGTGAAAATTATTTACAACTTTAGATAGAGTGGTCAAAGTCTAAAGGCCCTTCCAATTCCAGAATTTTTTTATTCTAAGAACATCCTTTAATTAAGCAAATATTGCTCAAGCAGTGCCTTCAATGTGCCAGGCACTGTTCTAGGTGTGGGGATACAGGAGTGAACAAAACAGACAAAAAACAGCCCTACCCCTCGTGGAGCTTATATTCTAGTGAGAGTAAACAGTAAAATAAGTAAGTGAACTATGACAAATGTTAGCAATAAGTGGTAAGAAGAAAAAATAAGCAAAGACAACAGGTACAAAATATCAGAGAGAGGGTTGAAATTCTAGATGGAGTGGTCAGGACATTCTCACAGAGAAGGTGTTTTTTGAGTAAAGACCTGGTAGAAATGACGGCACTAACCATGTGGCTATTCCCAAAAAGGGAAACAGCAAAAACAAAAGGCTGTGAGGTAGGAACATGCCTAGCATGTTCCTTGAACAGCAGGGAGGCCAGGGTGGTTGGAGTAGGTGAGCAAAGGCAGTAGAAGGTGAAGTCAGAGAGGTTACAAGGGGCGTGGGTGAGAACAGAGTTCTTTAGAGCTGCCTCCAATTTCTTTTGTAAGCTGTGGGCAATAATGCCTATCTTTACATAATTATGAGGATCAAGTGAGCTGGGATCGTGCTCCCCAAACTGAGAGATCCTGCACAGATACGAAGATTTACTATTTTGTGAGTTAAAGTAAATGGGGCAAGTCAATGACCATGAGAGAATGCCAGCTCTCTCCCTCCAAGACTCCCTGGCCAGTCTAGAGCAGGTAGTCTTCTGAAGCAGCAGATCTCTTGTGATAGTGAGTGAGTTCTCACAAGATCTGGTTGACTAAAAGTGTGTAGCACCGGCCGGGTGAGGTGGCTCACACCCGTAATCCCAGCACTTTGGGAGGCCCAGGTGGGTGGATTGCCTGAGGTCAGGAGTTTGAGACCAGCCTGGCCAACATGGTGAAACCCTGTCTCTACTAATAATACAAAAAAAAAAAAAAAAATTAACCAGGCATGGTGACATGTGCCTGTGATCCCAGCTACTTGGGAGGCTGAGGCAGAAGAATCGCTTGAACCCAGGAGGTGGAGGTTGCACTGAGTCGAGATCGTGCCACTGCACTCCAGCCTGGGCAGGAGAGTAAGACTCCGTCTCAAAAAAAAAAAAAAAGTGCAGCACCTCCCACCTCTCTCAGCAGTGGTTGCTCTGTCAAGAGACTAAGAATATCTCGCTTTTGATTTAGAAATTCCATCACCCAAAGTTAAGTAGTCTTCATCGGGAGAACTTCATCTGGAATCTGAAAAATGTTCCTCTTCTGGAGAAATACCTGTATGCCCTGGGCCGGAATCAAAACCGAGAAATTATTGAGCATGTCATTCATCTGTTCAAGGAGGAAGTAATGACAAAATTAAGTCATTTTCGAGAATGTGAGTATTTTCCAAAACAATTAAGTATTTTTCTTGATATTTAAACTGTCAAATTTCATATCATCAGACAAGTATGGGGGTACAATTTAGCTTTATCAAATCTTAAAATTTTGCCATATTTGCTCCTATTGCTTTTTAAATAATAATACTTTTACTTTCCTCAAAATTGCTACATTTGAAGCCTCCTCTAAATTTTACATGAGTCTACCTCTCTTCTTCCCATTAAATTTGCACATTACATATGTATGATTTATAAGTTATTTATAGTAGGGTTTGTGTTTTTCAAACTTTATATCAATGGTATCACACTGTATATTATTATTCTGCAACCTGCCTTTTCTATTTGACATGTTTTGCAGATTGATCCATATGAATATTTGTAGTTTTAATTTAGTTTATTAATTTTAACTGCTAAATAGTATTCCATAGTCTGAATATACCATAATTTATTTGCATGTACTATAATTTTTTGATCCATTTTCTTGTTAATGGAATTTTAGGTTGCTTCCCATTTCTTTGCTACATAAATTATGCTGCAATGAACCCTCTAGTACAGGGGTCCCCAAACCCCAGGAACTGGGCCACACAGGAGGAGGTGAGCAGAGGGAAAGCAAGCATTACCGCCTGAGCTCTGCCTCCTGTCAAATCAGCAGCAGCATTCGATTCTCATAGGAGCGCAAACCCTACTGTGAACTGCGCATGCAAGAGATCTAAGTGAGAATCTAATGCCTGATGATCTGAGGTGGAACAGTTTTATCCCAAAACCGTCCTTCCCCTGTCTCCTGTCCATGGAAAAATTGTCTTCCATGAAACCAGTCCCTGATGCCAAAAAGGTTGGGAACCACTGCTCTAGTATATCTCCCTATGTACACAGACAAGTGTTTCTCTAGGGTATATATCTAGATATAACCAGCCTTTTCATCCAGCATTAAGTACTGGTCAAAGGCAAGGAACTGGCTGGGCATGGTGGCTCATGCCTGTAATCCCAGCACTTTGGGAGGCCGAGGTGGGTGGATCACTTGAGGTCAGGAGTTTGAGACTAGCCTGGCCAATGTGGTGAAACCCCGTTTCTAATAAAAATGCAAAAACTAGCTGGGCATGGTGACGTGTGCCTGTAGTCTCAGCTACTCGGAGGCTGACGCAGAAGAATTGCTTGAACCCTAGAGGTGGAGGTTGCAGTGGGCCTAGGTTGTACCACTGCACTCCAGCCTGGGCAACAGAGTGAAATCCATCTCAAAAAAAAAAAAAAAAAGGGGCAAGGAACCGAAGGGCATTTCTATCAAGGCCTAAGATAGGCAGTATATGTTTCTCAGTGTTTCCTTACTCTGTGTAAACACAGTGTAAGGTGTAGTGTAAAAACAGTTGATTTTTTTCCCTTCAAACCTGTTTTTCCCCCAGTCTTCTTCATCTCGTTAAAGTTGTATCCACCATTCACCTAGTTAATCTGGACAAAAAGTTAGGAGTCATAGGCTTCACTCTGTGCTTTCTCTCATGTCACAAATTCAGTCAAATTCTATCCATTCTCTCTTCAAAGGAGAGCCTGTGATCTGGATAATTGCAGTAGCCTTATAACTGGTCTCCCTGCTCCTACTCTGCCTCTCTACCGTATATATTCACTTGTCTTCCCTTTTTTTTCTCAATACTACTTTTGTAAGATTCTTCATGTCATTGCATATGCTAGTGTTGGTTAACTTTTATAACTTTAGAATATTGTATTCACTAATATACCACACATTATTCTACTCTTAAAAGATACCTGGGTTGTTTCTTATTTGGGGCTATTAAGAACAGTGGTGCCGTGAACATGCTTGAGTACCTCAGTATACATGTTCATTAGTCTTTGAGTGTATACCTTGGGGTAGGATTGCTAGGTCATAGGACATGTCTATATTCAGCTTCACTGGATAATACCAACGTTTTCAAAAGTGGTTCTATGAATTTATACTACAGCTAGCAGAGTGTAAAAGTTTTCATTGTTCTACACCCTTTGTGTGGTCAGACTTTTAAAATTTTTCTCAATCTGATTTGTACATAATAGTTCATCATCACATCATGGTTTTAAAATCCATCTCCCTTATTGGCCATTTGAAATATATTCTTGAGAAGTGCCAAATCAAGTCTTTGGCCTTTTTTCTATTGAAATTATTTTTTTCTCATTGATTTGTAGAAATGCTAAATATATTCTGGATATGAATCCTTTGCTAGTTATATGTGTTACAAATATTTTGTCCCATTCTGTGGCTTGTCTTTTCATGGTACAGTATGTTTGGATGCGTAATTCTAAATTTTTTTTTTTGAGGCAGTCTTGCTCTGTCACCCAGGCTGGAGTGCAGTGGTACGATCACAGCTCACTGCAGCTTCGACCTCGTGGGCCCAAGTGATCCTCCCACCTCAGACTCCCAAGTGGCTGGGACTAAGCTATCCACCATCATGCCTGGTGAATATTTTTATTTTTGTAGAGTTAGGGTCTCTCTCTGTTGTTCAGACTGGCCTCAAACTCCTGGGCTCAAGCGATCCTCCCACCTTGGCTTCCCAAAGCACTAAGATTACATGAGCAACCGCACCAGGCCCCTGTTATTTTTTACAGCTTTATTGAGATGTAATTCACAAACCATGAAATTCACCCATTATTTATCTATTTATTTTTTGAGCTGGAGTCTTGCTCTGTCACCCAGGCTGGAGTGCAGTGGTGCGATCTCAGCTCACTGCAACCTCCACCTCCTGGGTTCAAGAGATTCTCCTGCTGCAGCCACCCAGGTAGCTATGGCCACAGGTGTGTGCCACCATGCCTGGCTACTTGTTTTGTATTATTATTCATGGGTATTTAGAAGTATAAATCCTGTTCCCCAAAATATGATGAACTTTTTTGGTTATATCTTATTGTTGATTTCTACTGTAATTACATTGTCATCAGAGAACATACTTTATATTAGTGCTCTCCAGCAGGATTTTCTTCAATGAAGGAAATGTTCTGTATCTGTGTTGTTCAATACAATAGCTCCTATGTGGCTATGGGCATTTGAAATGTGGCTAGTGCTACTAAGGATATTCCTTAGGACTTTCAATTTTATTTAATCTTACTGAGCTAAAAAAAATTTTTTATGGCTAGGGCTACAGGCGTGCATTACCATGCCCAGCAGATTTTTTTTTTTTTTTTCATAGAAATGGAGTCTCACTATGTTGCCCAGGCTGGAGTTCAGTGGCATGATCTCGGCTCACTGCAACCTCCGCCTCCTGGGTTCAAGTGATTCTCATGCCTCAGCCTCCCTAGTAGCTGGAATTATGCACCACCACGCCAGGTAGTTTTTGTATTTTTAGTAGAGATGGAGTTTTGCCATGTTGGCCAGGTTGGTCTTGAACTCCTGGCCTCAAGTGATCCGCCCACCTAAGCCTCCCAAACTGCTGGGATTATAGGTGAGAATCACCACATCCGGCCCTCCAGTTTGAATCTTAATGAATTTAAATAGCCACATATGTCTAGTGACTACCATATTAGACAGATCAAGCTCTATATGATTTTGGTCATTTCAAATGTACTTTATCATGTGGTATTTGGTAAATTTTTATGAATGGTTCATGTGTGCTTTAAAAGAAAGTATATTCTGCAGTGTTGGGTATAAAGTTATATGCCCATTAGGTCAAGTTTGTTAATCATTTTTAAATTTTCTGTAACTTTCACTTAGATTTTTGTCTGCTTTTTCTAACAATTATTAAGTAAAGCACATGTTAAAGTACATTTTAATCCTATTTTTGGCTTGTATTTCTGTCAAATTTTGCCATATATATGTATATAAAATTTTTTTGAGATAGAGTCTCGCTCTGTTGCCCAGGCTGGAGTGTGGTGATGTAATCTCAGCTCACTGCAGTCTCTACCTCCCAGGTTCAAGTGATTCTCCTGCCTCAGCCTCCCGAATACCTGGGACTACAGGTGCCCACCATCACGCTGGCTAAATTTTGTATTTTTAATAGAAACAGGGTTTCACTATGTTGGATAGACTGGTCTCGAACTCCTAGACTCAAGCAATCCATCTGCCTTGGCCTCCCAAAGTGGCCAAAGGGATTACAGGCATGAGCCACCGGGCCCAGTCAAATTTTACCTTATATATTTTTGAGTCAATTACATAATATATCCCAGTTTCAGAAATACAAAGTTTAAAATCTATGATTTACAATAATACTGTTTCTATGTGCCCACTCACTATATGTTACATTGCTTAAGCATGATTTACACAATCCTAAATCATATAGAAAAAGTCAGCATTATATTTAAAAGTTAAAATTATACACTTTATATCATGTATATGACTCAGGGCTTCATTGCTCATGGACACATACATCTCTTACTAATCTTTAGTCGGTGGCTTAAATCCGTGCTTCTTAGACTATCTGTGGTAAAAGACAAGTGTGGGTTTTTTCCCCCAACCCATTACAGTCTGGCATATGGTCCTATCGTGCATGATTTGCTTACAGTTCGTGCCACATGCAACTAACCACGGGAGTTTGACAAAACTTGAACTCATGTATGCTCTGTTCAATGAGACAAGGCCACTGATCACACTCTTGGATGTCATATCCCTGTAAAATTTTCTAAACACTCTCAACTCTGTTCTTATCTCATGGAAACTAGTAACATTTTGTAGACCAGCACTGGCCACGGACCCCACTTTGAATAGTAACTGACTTAAAATATCACAACCTATTTTAGTAATCAAAAAAAGGGAAATTTAGAATTACCATGTTATCAGAAAATTTTGTTTAAAAATCCTAGGTGAAGCCAGTCACAGTGGGTCAGGCCTGTAATCCCAGCACTTTGAGAGGCTGAGGCGGGTAGATCATTTGAGGTCAGGAGGTCGAGAGCAGCCTGGCCAACATGGTGAAACTCCGTCTCTACTAAAAATACAAAAATTAGCTGGGTGTGGTGGCGCACCCCTGTAATCCAGCTACTCAGGAGGCTGAGGCAGGAGAACTGCTTGAACCCAGGAGACAGAGGTTGCAGTGAGCCAAGACTGTGCCACAGTACTCCAACTGGGCAACAGAGTGAGACTCCATCTCAAAGAATAAAAATTAAAAAAAAAATAAAATCCTAGATGAAAATAAAGGTAAATCGGGTCCATTCTAGGACTCTTTGTTTCTTCTAACAATATGAATGTGTTTCTATTCTTTTTAAACATTTCTGGGTTTAAGCAGTTCTTTTCACTTTACTCTTCTAATGGCCAAAATCAGGTATTTGTAGTAACTGTAGTCTCCATCTTCTGGCCTTGTATTGATGAGAAGCAAAAGCAAAACCACCCCAAATTAACTGCTTTTAATCTTTTCAGAGGAAATTATTTTATTTCAAGAAAAATAGGGCCTGGCCCTTTATCTCTGACTGCTCATCAAATTATGGCTTTGCCTATGAAAGACAAATGGAAGGGGAATGAATTGGGATATTCAATAACTGTTTTTATGTGATTTTTCTACTTTCAGGTATCATTCATGGAGATCTTAATGACCATAATATTTTAATAGAGTCCAGCAAGTCAGCCTCTGGAAATGCTGAATATCAAGTGTCTGGGATTTTAGACTTTGGTGACATGAGCTATGGCTACTATGTGTTTGAAGTGGCAATTACCATCATGTACATGATGATTGAAAGCAAGAGTCCTATACAAGTAGGAGGCCATGTCCTTGCAGGGTTTGAAAGCATCACCCCACTGACAGCTGTAGAGAAGGGTGCTTTGTTTTTACTTGTATGCAGTCGTTTTTGTCAGTCACTTGTCATGGCTGCATACTCTTGCCAGCTATACCCAGAGAACAAAGACTATCTCATGGTTACTGCAAAAACCGGGTGGAAACACTTACAGCAAATGTTTGATATGGGTCAGAAAGCTGTAGAAGAAATCTGGTTTGAAACTGCCAAATCCTATGAATCTGGGATCTCCATGTGACTGAGATCTCCATGTGACTAAAAGTTCACTTTCACTTGGGTAATTAAAATAGGACCCAGTCAAATTTTAGGAAGGATTTTCCTGCATAGTTAAAAATCAACTGATGGAATGGATCAATTCTGAATATGACAGAGCACATGAAATCCCTAAGGTCTTCAAGCAATCTCATGACAATTTTTTAAAATTCACAAAAGTACCACAAGCAAGCATATTTTTCTGTGAGTCTCACTTGCCATGCCTATAAAACACATAGAATGATACCATTTTGAATCAGATAATCTTACAAGATCTATTCCAGCCCTGAGATTAATGACTTTTTTAATTTTAAAAATAATATATACATATAGATATATTGACATATTTTAAACATCTGGACATAACATACTGACCTAGATAACATACTACTAGTTCTATGAAACCTCCTCTGATCTCTCCTTTCTCTAGAATCCCAGTGCATTGTGTCTTTTTCATGGCCCATCACTTTGTATAATGGATCGTGGTTGTGCAGTCATCTTGCCTGAGAGCTATTGAGGGCGGAGACCATGTAAAACTTATTTTTGTCTCCTCATCCCTTCTTTTTTTTTTTTTGTTTGAGACGGAGTCTCACTCTGTCACCCAGGCTGGAGTACAGTGGCGCGATCTCGGCTCACTGCAACCTCCGCCTCTCGGGTTCACGCCATTCTCCTGCCTCAGCCTCCTGAGTAGCTGGGACTACAGGCGCCCACCACCACGCCCGGCTAATTTTTTTGTATTTTTAGTAGAGACAGGGTTTCACCATGTTAGCCAGGATGGTCTCAATCTCCTGACCTTGTGATCTGCCCGCCTCGGCCTCCCAAAGTGCTGGGATTACAGGCATGAGTTACCGTGCCCGGCCTCCTCATCCCTTCTTATCACACCTGTTATTATAGTGCCTTTCCTACAGAGAAGTCTTTAAAAATATTTGAAAATAAATGTGTGCTAGAAGAAAGGATGGAGAAGGCACACACTAAGATGCTTTAGGAGAAAGCACAGACAGCATTCTTGGAGAAAAAATTTTAACTTCTCTGAGAGGGTGGTTGAAACTGGAACTCCAGAGATAGATGCTGGAAGACCCTGGGAACTGCAAGGAAGCAAATAATGACATCCAGGCAAGGCCACTAACCCCTGAGCTACCTAAATACAATGGTTCCTCTCAGACTGATACCAGGAACCTCCTTAAGCATATATTTTTTAATTCTCTATAATTTGTTTCTTTTTGGATGACTCTGAAGTAGATTGGGTAGACTGAAGTTCACTGTATACTTGGCTGAAGGTATCCCCTGTGTTTCCTTCGCTGGTTTCTCTTCATGTCTCCTTTAGTATGATTTAGTAAATGGCTGTTATTATGGTTTCAACTATTCATTGTCTACAGATGACTCAAGTCTAGAACCTGGCCATTCAAATACTCAATAGTTATCTTTCTATATATATGAACAGGCATTGATCCTATCTCCATCTTTCTGTCTACCTACCTAGTCTTCCCAAACTAGATATTTCTCTAAATTGTCTTATATGGTTCATTTTTCACTTCTTTGTCCCTCAATTTCATTTCATTTCTTTTCTTTTTCTTTTTTTTTTGTTTTTTTGGTGGTGGGGCGGTGGGGACAGGGTTTCACTGCAGCCTCAACCTCCTAGGCTCAGGTGATCCTCCCACCTCAGCCTCCCTAGTAGCTGGGACTTCAGGCATGTGCCACCATGCCTGGCTAATTCTTTAATTTTTTGTAGAGATTGGGGTAATACCTATCTCATAGAGTTAATAGAGTTCATTGTGAAGATTTCATAAGAGAACAGTGCCAAGTGCTTAACACAGTGTATGGCACATAGTTAGGACTCTATCTATTTACTCAATAAATGAAACATATTCCAGGTTACCCAAACTCAAAATATTGGAGTAATTTTTTGCTTGCCTCTCTTATATTCAGTGAGCCCCACCAGTTTTTAGAATCGTAGAATTTTAGGAATCCCTGTCTTTACTGGATTTTTTGTTTGTTTTGGGTTTTTTTGTTTGTTTGTTTGAGATAGGGTCTCACTCTGTCACCCATGCTGGAGTGCAGTGGTGTGATCGCAGCTCACTGCAACCTCTACCTCCTGGGCTCAAGCAATCCTCCCACCTCAGCCTCCTGAGTAGCTGGGACTACAGGCATGTGCCACCATGCCCAACTAATTTATTTTATTTTGTAGAGATAGGGTCTCACTATGTTGCCCAGGCTGGTCTCAAACCCCTGGACTCGAGCAATCCTCCTGCCTTGGCCTCCCTAAATGCTAGGATTACAGGCGTGAGCTATCGTACCTAGCCTGTGTTGTTTTTTAACAATATATAACAAAAGCCAACATTTATTCAGCACTAAAGTATCTTACACACATTAGCTCACTTAATTTTTACAACAAACCCATGTGGGAAGTACTGTTATAATTAGTCGTCATTTTCAGATAAGAAAATAGCAGCTGAAAAAGTAAAAATAATTTCCTCAAAGAGAGCCAGGGCTTAAATCAGGTCTTTCTGATGCAGACCATGCTCTTCACTACCACAAAGTTCCATGCTACTTTCTCTCCCTCTCCCTCCTCTCCTGTCCCTGCTATACACACACACACACACACACACTCACACACTCACACACACACACTCACACACACTAGGAGGAACAAATGAGATCATTACATGAAAGCACTTACGTTTCTCAAATTTAAGGGATTGTGGTTTTTATCTAGGTTGACCATTCAAGCTAAAAACTGGGAACCAGAAAAATGGACTGAAACTTGGGTTTCACTTCCAGGCCCGTGTTGATCCTCTGAACTGATGAAACTGTATAGCTTTCCCCCTTGATTGCCCCTGCTAACATGGATTTTGCTTCACTCAATTCCTAATGCAAATATTGCTGACCACTATTGATGTTTACATGCCGCATTACATTGATATTTTACTATTTGGTGTTTGTTCTAACTTGTCTCCAATCAATCAATTTCATGTGGTTTATATAAACTCTTTGGTGGCTGTGATGGTTAGTTTTAGGTGCCAACTTGCCTGGATTAAGGGACACAGAGATAGGTATTAAGCATTATTCCTGAGCGTGTCTGTGTGGAAGTTTCCAGAAGAGACTGACATTTGAATCAGTAGCTGAGTAAGGAAGATCCCCCTCACCAATATGGGTGGGCACCATCCAATCTGTTGAGGGCCTGGATAGAACAAAAAGACAGAGAAAAGATGGATTCAGTCTGTCTCCTGGGACAGCCATCTTCTCTTGGCCTCAGATAGCAAAACTCCAGGTTCTTGGCCTTCAAACTCCAAGACTTAACCAGCGGCCCCTCAGGTTCTTAGGTCCTCAGCCTCAGACTGAGAGTTACACCATCATCTCCTCTGGTTCTCAAGCCTTTAGATTCAAACTGAAACACACAATTGGCTTCACTGGTTCTTCAGCTTACAGACAGCAATTGTGGGACTTCTTAGCCTCCATAATTTATTTCCATAATAAATCCCCTCCTGTTTATCTACCTATCCATCCATCCATCCATCCCATTGATTCGGCTTCTCTGGAAGACCCTAATACAATACATAAATATTTATTTTACTTTACTTTCAGGACCTAGCACCATGCCAGACCCCTAGAAGACCCAGTAAAGATCTGTTGAATAAACTGTAAGCATGAACACACCACTACAAGTGCCAGGTCCTGGTCCTTTCAAACAACGTGGAGAAAACCCAGTTCCAGATTTAGGAATCAATACCATATGTCTGGCAAAGACTCTTTGCTTTTGCAAGTGCCTTCTTCTGTCCAGGCTTTTAGCGCCCCTGGACTACAACAGAACTTTACTTTCTGGTGTTCTTAGTCTCCCTAACCTCTGCACTTCATATTATGTAGGCAGGTAAAAACTCTGGTTACATATATTGCTGTGTGATGACCAAAAAAATTGTGGCTTAAAACTTTAATCATTTTATTAGCTCATGGTTTCTGGCAGTCATGAATTCAGACAGGCCCTGGGACAGTTTGTCTCTGCTCCCCAGTGCTGGGGCCTCAGCTAGGAAGACTTTAAGGCTGGGAGAGATTTGATGCCTGGGAGAGACTCAAGCACTGTGTAACCAAACACTCGCTTCTTACAGAGTCCAATTGACAAGGGTGAGGTATAATAGAAAGACAGAATTTATTAACCAAAAATGGTAAAGGGAAAGCAATCGGATTCCTATCCAAATTAACAGCTTCTATTTTTAGGAAGAAGGCAGGGGTTTAAAAAGAGAAAACTTGATAAGGAAGGCATGCAAGAACTGGGCTGAGTACAGTGTCTGTGTGTCTTATTCTGGTGGCTATCTTGGGTCCTGGTCCACCTGGACCCTGGGCTGATGGCATTTCGACAACAGCCAGGTTGTTAACTAGCTGCCTTGAAGTAATCTCTGGAACTTTGCAGCTGGGTCTCCAGACTTGGTCTGTGTGTCTCAGGATTGACCCCTGGAACTTCTAGGAAGACACCTAATTAGATACTAGTAGACAGTCAGATAAATGTGAAGGGAGTATATACAATGAGAAAGGGAGGGATGTGGACTCTAGAAAAGGTTTCTGCTGTTTGCTTCAAGGTTATATCTTTAAACCCAAGGAAAAGGGGAAAAAACTTTTTAATGCAGTTTGAAGCCAAGCTGCCTGGTTACAACTGGGTACTAGGATCATCTGGAGGAATCTTCACTCAGCTGTCTGGCAGGTGACACTGGGACTTCATCTAGGCTGTTGGCCCAACACCTCTCCATGCGGCCTTTGCTTCCTCACAGCATAGTGCCTGGGTCCCAAGAACGACCATCCCAAGAGGACAAGACAGAACCATATCACCATTTGTGATTTGCTCTTGGAAGTCACATGATATCACTTCCATTGTAGTCACAGGCTCACCCAGATTCAGAATAAGGGGACACAGAACCTCTCAGTGGGAACCATCTGTGGCACATTGTAAGAGGAACATGTGGGATGAGAGATGTTGAGGGTTCATCATCCTAAAACATCACTTAAAACAAATTCTGGCATTAAAGGCACTCTACACTTCGGCCTCAAATGCCTTTCCTTACTTCCTGTATTATCTCCTCCATTCAGATCAGACCGAACTACTCAGTCACCCACACTTGTCAGACTCATTCTTCTCTTGCCCTTTTTCTCAACTAATCCCTTTTTTGACCTGAGAAATTCTACCTCTCACTTAAAAGTGACTGTTCACTAAATTCCGCAGAATGAACTAAGGTGGCAGGCAGGGGCCCTCAGAGGTGCCATAAGTTACACCACCTGAGGATGCTTTCAGAGCACCACCTGCGTGTGGCTCTCTGCCATCTTGCCTTGGCTCACTTCCCTGTGTGCTTGGAAAGTAGAGACGATAGACGAGACCTCAAAATGCAACTTACTTCCAAGCTATCTCCTTTTCAAAGCCCAGATCCCCCAATAATTTTGCAACCAACATGAAGAGGACAGAGTTTCTGCCCAATGGGCTGCTTTTTGGGAGACTGTGAGCAGATGACTTCATATGAACCCAGATCTAGTCAACCTTCTAGCCTGAAAAAACCTAAAATGAATAGTAGATAGTTTACATAGGGACCGAGGCTGAATGAGCAAAAAGGCGGAGAGATGGATAATGAACACATAAGTATGACAATTTCAGTAAAGAAGATAAAATGGTGCCAGTATATGCTGACGGTAGGGTATTGCTTTAACTATGCTGGTCAGGGAAATCCTTTCTGACTGGTGAAAAGCAGAGAAAGAGACCAAGGTGAAACTTCCCCCAAGAGTGTGAACCTGATCATAATTTTTTTTAATTCTTAGAGCCAGTGTCTTTCTCTGTCACCCAGGCTGGAGTGCAGTGGTGCGATCATAGCTCACTGCAACCTCAAACCCCTAGCCTCAAGCCATCCTCCTGCCTCAGCCTCCCAAAGCGGTGGAATTACAAGCGTGAGTCACCATGCCCGACCCTCATCATATACATATATATTTTTTTTAAGATGGAGTCTCAGGCTGGAGTGAAGTGGCGCACTCTCGGCTCACTGCAACCTCCGTCTCCCAAGTTCAAGGGATTCTCGTGCCTCAGCCTCCCAAGTAGCTGGGATTACAGGCGTACACCACACACCAGGCTAATTTTTGTAATTTTAGTAGAGACGGTTTCACCATGTTGGCCAAGCTGGTCTCGAACTCCCGACCTCAGGTGATCCACCCGCCTCGACCTCCCAAAGTGCTAGGATTACAGGCATGAGCCACCCGGCCTTACTCATCATAATGTGTATGTCCAAAATGCATGCATCAGCAGTAAAAGTGAAAGCCAGAATGAAAAAGGAAGGTGATGAGAGGGGTAAAGTCTCATGTGGTTGGAACCATTTTGGGAAACAAGACAGGAATGATAGCAATTAAGAAGCCGGTCCACACTATTTGCTATCCTAGGTCTTAATAGTGAAGAGAAAGTGAAAGCAGAGCGCCAGGGGTTAAGAGAAAGAAATTAGCTATTCCACCTCCTGATTAGTTCCTGCCCTCCTCCCCATGGCACAGCAACTCCTCCACCTGCTGAGGACCCTAGCCTAAGCTGCGGCGCCCCAGAGTCTCAACAAGCCCGCGCCCCAGCTCCCACGAGGTTCACGGGTTCTAGCTCCGCCCCGCAAGGAGGACTTCCGCGTCCTCGGCCTTCCCGCACCCCCGCCTAGCGGTTCTGCGCATGCGCGGGGGCCATATTAGCAGCGGTTATTCGATAAACGCTGGTGGTTTATTCTTCCGCGGAGTTAAGGGCTCCTTGGCCATCTCAAGTCTTCAGGGTCTTCCATCTGGTGAGCCTTTGGCCCCTTGGGGCCCGCGGAAGCTTGGCCGCTCTCCCCTTGGGCGGGGGTCGTGAACGTCAAGACAGTCGGTCCCGGCCTGCAGTTGCCGCCGAGGAGCCGTGGGCACGATGACTCTGCACCGCCTCCTCGGTGACGCACCGGCTGCCGGGAATGGCCCCCGCCGGCCGCCGTCGGGGGCTTCCCAGTGCCAAGCCTGGACGCCGGGGCCCGTGAGGGGGCGGGCTGAGGGTAGGGGGGTCTGTGGGCAGGACCGAGGAGTTGGGGCGGCTTCCGTCCTCGGGAGTTCGATACGTGAAAGTTAGCTCTCGCGGAGGTTCCGGTGAACTCAAAATTGTGCTGTGCCTGGCGTCAGGCGTGGAGACAACAGAAAGTTCTGCTTACGCTCGAATCAGAAATCCCCGGCGAGTCTTTCTGTGTCCTCCCTGCTTCTCTGCTCTGTGCCATCCTTACTTTGCACCTTCCTATTGCAGTTACCTCAACCAGTTCGCTGCCCTCGGTCTCTCACCAGCCAGAGTGATCATTTAAAATGCCAATCAGTTCCTGTGGGCTTTGGGAATCATTCAGAGGAGCCCCATTGGCTGAGAGAGAAAATTCTGTTTTTACCTGGGCACGCGGGCTCTCCAGGATTTGATTCCAGCTTACCTTTCCAGTCTTGATTCCCTATATTGCAGTATTTGGAAATGTGGGCTTTGGACTGAGGCTTTACCAAATAACTCTGAGCACCCAGTATTGCCTTTTGCACGAATGGTACTGATGGTGCCCAAGATAACTGCCTCCACCTCCAAGTTCAGGACCCAGATCACTCTCTGGAGAAGGCCTCAGCCTCTTGACTTGGCCTTCAAGGCTCTGCGTGATTTGGATACTCGCTTAGCTCTTATTTATATATTTTTAAAAACATCAGCAGTTTGTCTCATGCCCACTAAGCTATTCTGCCTCAGTACCCTTTGTTCATACTTTCTGCTCTGTCTGGAATGCCCTTCCCTTCTTTCTTCCCCTGTTTTTTCTCTTAGACCCAAGTGTTCTCAGCCTTATTTCTGCCTCTGCCGTCTCTGATTTACTTTCATTTTCTATATCAGTTTCTCAAAAAATACTTTCTTGATTTTTTCATCATCCCTTTTCCCACCCTACCCCCGGTTTCTCTTTCCACATTATAATCTGTGACTGCCTGTCTCACCTAACTGCCAGTATTAGCTTTTCAGGACAGGAACTGGTTTTACACATTTTGGTATTCCAGCATCTAGCATGATGCCTGACACTTAGCTGAATAAAGGGAGTAAATAAAACAGATCTGTAAAGTCAGCAAATGCTTTTTAATTTGTGAATCTTATTTTAATGATGATCTGATTTTCTTTTTACAGGAACTATATAAAGTTCAGAAAACATGGTGAGTTAATACACATGCCAATAAACTGTTGCCTGATAAACAGTATTGCTTGTACTCAGCTTACAGACTTGTGTGGGAAAATTGAAATAGAAGGAAAGTGTTGAGAAGGTGCCTTTTTTCTTGTCAGTTTCCTCTCACCTATTGAACTTTGTATACCAGGATAGGTTTTGTAAGATCATTTGTAGGCTTGCAGGAGTTGGCTTACTTTCAGTGGGTAGGAATCACTCGTGTTTTTCCTTTGCAGTCTCGAAGATATGACTCCAGGACCACTATATTTTCTCCAGAAGGTAAAATAGAAATTGTTTAATCTGCCTCAAGTTTAAAAATAAATGTGTTAGACTTTTAGAAAAAAAAAATTACAAACTTTTTTTGGTAGTTGCAAAGTTCATCCTTTTTGTACTTTGAAGCAATTATGGTTGATTATACCATAGAAGAGGGAAAGTGGAAATTTGTTTCTAGCTTGCTTCATTGCTGATTTCTTTTGGGCCGGTGGTGCAAGAGCACAGAGGAGAGTCTTGGCTTCTCACTGCTTTTGTTTTGTAGGTCGCTTATACCAAGTTGAATATGCCATGGAAGCTATTGGACATGCAGGCACCTGTTTGGGAATTTTAGCAAATGATGGTGTTTTGCTTGCAGCAGAGAGACGCAACATCCACAAGCTTCTTGATGAAGTCTTTTTTTCTGAAAAAATTTATAAACTCAATGAGTAAGTGAGATTTTAGGAAAGAGTTAAAAAAAATCTCACTTTCTCACATAAGTGGGATCTGTGTAATTTGGGAGGGCTCTTCCGTGCCATGTGGTAGAATTGAAGTTGTGCCTTTATTTTGCTTGAAACCTGTTTGAGGCCTGGTACCATGTGTTACTCCTTTTAAGTGCAGGGCAAACACTTAGTGGAGAAACTAGCATTGTGTAATGATAAGAGTACAGACTTAGTAGTCACACAGATTTGGGTTCAACTCCAGGCTTCACCCATGCAGGCTATGTGACCTTGTACCAATTATTTAATTTATTTGGGCCTCAGAGCCTCCTAAAGTGGTTGTGGCAGTTTAATGAAATAAAATGGGCTGGGCGTGGTGGCTCACGCCTGTAATCCTAGCACTTTGGGAGGCCGAGGCGGGTGGATCATTTGAGGTCAGGAGTTCGAGACCAGGCTGGCCAAGATGGTGAAACCCTGTCTCTACTAAAAATAAAAAATTAGCGGGGCACGGTGGTAGGCGCCTGTAGTCCCAGCTACTCGGGAGGCTGAGGCAGGAGAATCGCTTGAACCTGGGAGGCAGAGGTTGCAGTGAGCCAAGATCGCGCCACTGCACTCTAGCCTGGGTGACAGAGCGAGACTCCATCTCAAAAAAAAAAAAAAAAAGAAAATGAATGAAATAAAATAGTATAGTATCTGGCATTTAGTAGGCCCTCGAAGTATTGTTTAGAATAGCTACGCAGGATTTTGTTGAATTACACTGAATCTTACTAAAGAACAAGCCTCTTGGAGGTCTGGGAAGAATTTAGCCAAGCCTTGTACACTGTGTGAGATGTTTGTTATATTCGGGTGTGCAGAACTTTGCAGCTCATGGAGAGCTGGCCGTGCTAAGTAGAGACTTTCCCCTCAGTGGTGGTGGGCTTGGTAAATGCTGATTATCAGGGCCTTTTGATGAACTTGTCCAAAGTGGTGTAACCCCTCCACAGAGCCTCTGTTGGGTCCACTGAACAGCTGGCAGGCTTGGCTAGGTGTAGTCACAGGGCAAGTCTCAGCTATAAGAGAGCCAGGGCAGCCCTCAGGAAATGGGCCCAAAAAAATGAGATGCACCTCTAGTGGGAGCCTAACCCTGTACTTCCTAAGCAGGTTTGTAAACCCTCCTGCCATTGTCCCCTGTCACCTCTATCAAGCCAGCCTTTAGGAAATGAATATTACTCAAGTGCAGTCTGTCAAGCAAAATCTTTTTTTTTTTTTTTTTTGAGACAGATTCTTGCTCTGTCACCCAGGCTGGAGTACAGTGACGCCACCTTGGCTCACTGCAACTTCTGCCTCCCAGGCTCAAGTAACCCTCCCACCTCAGCCTCCCAAGTAGCTGGGACTATAGGTGCGCACCACCACACCCAGTTAGTTTTTGTATTTTTTGTTGAGATGGGATTTCGCCATATTGCCCAGGCTGGTCTTAATCTCCTGGGCTCAAGCCCTCCATCTACTTCGGCCTCCCAAAGTGCTGGGATTACAGGCGTGAACCATTGTGGCAAGCCTATCTTTTTATTCTTTGTTGCTGAATCTTCTTGAGATTTGCTTTAGCTTCTTGGCATTAATTCTGTTATCCCATTCACAGGGTGGTAATGATAAATACATCTGTTAAATAACTTAAAGGGTGCATTTGTTTATCTTTCATGTTGAATGACATCAAGTAAACGTCTCCTACAAAGATAAAACTTTTGTAGGTTTTTTCTGAAGGAAGTAGCTGTTGTGAAGCAAATGTAGTGAATTTCTAATAGAATTCTGTGCTTTTTAATACTTGTAAACGCACCTTGCAAGCATCTCCCCTGCTTACAGATCAATGTCTTTTTTTCTTCAAGGGACATGGCTTGCAGTGTGGCAGGCATAACTTCTGATGCTAATGTTCTGACTAATGAACTAAGGCTCATTGCTCAAAGGTATGGTCATAAATAGCATAACTGATGATACAGAAATTAGTTTTGATGTTTCTTTCTTTTTTTTTTTTTTTTTTTTTTTTGAGACAGAGTCTCACTCTGTTGCCTAGGCTGGAGTGCAATGGCGCCACCTCGGCTCACTGCAACCTCTGCCTCCTGGGTTCAAGCAATTCTCCTGCCTCAGCCTCCCAAGTAGCTGGGACTACAGGCATGTGCCACCACACCTGGTTAATTTTTGTATTTTTAGTAGAGATGGGGTTTCACTGTGTTAGCCAGGATGGTCTTGATCTCCTGACCTCGTGATCCGCCCACCTCGGCCTCCCAAAGTGCTGGGATTACAGGCGTGAGCCACTGCACCTGCCTAGTTTTGATGTTTCTAAGGAGAGCTCACTTTTGCAAAGATTAAAGTCATTAAAAATCTTTGAATTGAAAATTACAGATTTTTTTCAACCAAACTTATAAAATATTATTTACTATGAGAATATTCAGATGTTGACTTGTTCCCTCCCCTTCAAATTACAAATGACTGTTAGGTTGTCCCCATGGCATAGATTGCTTTTCACAGAATATTTTCCTTAGAGTCTGTCTGTGGTTTAGAGAAAACTACTAATGTGCCCTTCTCTTTATCCTAGGTATTTATTACAGTATCAGGAGCCAATACCTTGTGAGCAGCTGGTTACAGCACTGTGTGATATCAAACAAGCTTATACACAATTTGGAGGTACTTAATTTTTTTGAAAATTTTATTCCAAAAAGTTAGGACATTTTATGAGTTATAACCCATTTGAGGTAGTAAAAAATTGAAAATAGACCCTTTGTTTTAAATTAAATTTAATTTTTTTAATTGGCAAATAAGAATTGTACATATTCATGGGGTACATAATGATGTTTCAGTACACATAATGATCAGATCAGGGTAAATGGCACATTCATCATCTCAAACACTTCTTTGTGTTGGGAGCCTTCCATATCCTTCTAGCTATTTGAAACTAATATGTTACGGTTAACTATATTAATCCTACAGTGGTATAGGACACTAGAATATCATACATTCTTGCTTCATGAATGAACGTGTTCCTCCACCATGTAGATTACCCTAGTTTTATTAATAGGATATTGAAAGTCCAAAACAACATTTTCAAATTTGGAAACTAACTGCTGTTTACATAATAATGAAATTCAGCATTGGTCCTTTGTTCCCTGTCCTGGCTGTGTCCAAATTGTAGAAACAAAAGTGGAATTTGTAATGGAGCTTATCTATGGAAGCCAGAATACAAAACAGTTTATGAATGCTTAAGTTCACAGAGTAGGGTTTAGCTACCTTCACTGAGCTCAAGTAACTATAGTGATACTAAATTTAGATGATTGGTATGTTTGGCCTTTTTTCTTTGTTAAAGGAAAACGTCCCTTTGGTGTTTCATTGCTGTACATTGGCTGGGATAAGCACTATGGCTTTCAGCTCTATCAGAGTGACCCTAGTGGAAATTACGGGGGATGGAAGGCCACATGCATTGGAAATAATAGCGCTGTGAGTATTTTTGTTGTGCTATAAAATCTAGCAGAATGTCTAATAACTGCCATAATTTTGCCGTGGTGATGAATGTAAACAGTATTTTAAGATAGCTACAACAATCTTAATGTGATATGGAAATATCTGTGATTTCTGTTGGTGACAGCATTGCTGGTATAGCTCATATACTGGGGTTCGTTAACTACATTAATAAATGCTAATTTTCAGTTAGGAGTTGTGAAATTAGAAGTTGTGATTTTGTTTCACATCCTAGTTTACAGATCCCCTGTATTCTATGACAGACCCCTTGGGAGACTGAGGACCCCAGGTTAAAGACACACTTTATAGAGCATCAGTACCCCCTCTTCTCACCCCGTGCCATGTGTGCCCTCCCCGTCATCAAAATTATGTATATGGGCCAGGCATGGTGGCTCATGCCTGTAATCCCAACACTTTGGGAGGCCGAGGCAGGCAAATTGCTTGAGCTCAGGAGTTCAAGACCAGCCTGGGCAACATAGCAGAACCCCAACTCTACAAAAAATACAAAAATTAGCTGGGTGCCATGGCATGTGCCTGTAATCCTAGCTACCCAGGAGGCCAAGGTGGGAGGAGGAGCACCTGAGCCTGGAGAGACTTGAAGATACAGTGGCTGAGATCATGCCACTACACTCCAGCCTGGGCAACAGAGTGAGCCCCTGTGTCAAAAAAAAAAAAACATTGTTTATACTTGTAATGCCAATAATAATTCAGGCATTTTTCTTCTAGACCAATATATGTTTCTAAAAAATGTAAAAACTTAAAATTCTATGTTGATTCATGTTTTATAGGCAGCTGTGTCAATGTTGAAACAAGACTACAAAGAAGGAGAAATGACCTTGAAGTCAGCACTTGCTTTAGCTATCAAAGTACTAAATAAGACCATGGATGTTAGTAAACTCTCTGCTGAAAAAGGTAATTCATATCCTCTCCTTTAATTCTTTCGACTGAGTGAGGGAAATTAGCAGCTGTTAAGTTTTGTTTTTTTTTTTGAGCTGGAGTCTCGCTCTGTCACCAGGCTGGAGTGCAGTGGCGCAATCTCGGCTCACTGCAACCTCCGCCTCCTTGGTTCAAGTGATTCTCCTGCCTCAGCCTCCCGAGTAGCTGGGACTACAGGCTCGCGCCACCATGCCCAGCTAATTTTTGTATTTTTAGTAGAGATGGGGTTTCACCATGTTGGCCAGGCTAGTCATGACCTCCTGACCTCAGGTGATCCTCCTGCCTCAGCCTCCCAAAGTGCTGGGATTACACAGGCGTGAGCCATTCGCGCCCAGCCAGCAGCTGTTAAGATTTTAACATGTCATCCTAGTTCATTGACACAGCCACCTTATGAATTAGGTGATGTTATCCCTGTCTTCTAACTGAGGACACTAGGGCTTAATGAGGTTGAGTTGACCAAGATCAACAGTGGTAAATTGTGGAGTCACAATCTCACACTGTATTCCAAACTTAAAGGCTTGATACTGAACAATCTCATTACTCACAGATAGACATCCTGCACTGTGCTACTTTTAGTTAACAGTTATCAAGTCTTCTCATCAATGATATCTTTGCTTGTGTGTATGTATGATAAAGCATATGTATGTAGTTATATATTTATACATAGGTTTGGTATACTTTACCAGAGATACAACATTTGCGTGGGTTGTGATACTCTCTCCTGTTCTTCTTAATCTACTAATCTCTTATTTTAAGCTCATGTTAGCAATTCCAAATACCTTGTTCAACTTAAGCTATGTGACTATATAAAAGAATATTTCAGTCGAGCGTGGTGGCTCACGCTTGTAATCCCAGCACTTTGAGAGGCTGAGGTGGGTGGATCACCTGAGGCCAGGAGTTCCAGACCAGCCTGGCCAACATGGTGAAGCCCCATCTCTACTTAAAATACAAAAATTAGCCAGGCATGGTGGTGCATGCCTATAAATCCCAGCTACTTGGGAGGCTGAGGCAGGAGAATCACTTGAACCTGGGAAGCGGAGGCTGCAGTGAGTTGAGATCATGCCACTGCACTCCAGCCTGGGCGACAGAGACTCTGTCTCCAAAAAAAAAAAAAAAAAAAAAAAAATTCTAAATGTTTTTCAGAAATTGTGGTAAATTAACATGTTGCTTTATGTTAGGACAGTTTAGCTCCTGGTGTTCCTTAGAAAATGCCATTTACAGCCGGGCACATTGGCTCACCCCTGTAATCCCAGCACTTTGGGAGGCCGAGGTGGGTGGATCACCTGAGGTTAGGAGTTCAAGACCAGCCTGGCCAACATGGTGAAACCCCCACCTCTACTAAAAATACAAAAAATTAGCCGGGCGTGGTGGCGAGCACCTGTAATCCTGCTACTCAGGAGGCTGAAACAGGAGAATCGCCTGAACCCAGGAGGCGGAGGTTGCAGTGAGCTGAGATTGTGCCATCGCACTCTAGCCTGGGCAACAAGAGCAAAACTCCATCTCAAAAAAAAAAAAAAAAAAAAAATGTCATTGACATGCAGATTGCCCTCTTTTGTCTACTTCCACACAATTTCAAGGAAGCACTACTCAGTTTCCCCGGCACAAAAAAATTCCTTCCCCTTTAGGTATCGGTCTGCTTTTCTCGGCCATTTCATGCCTTTTTTCTTTTTTTTTTTAAGAGACTTGAAAAGTCCATAAAAAATAAGCTATTATTACCAGTTGAAGATTCTGGCTGAGCCCTCAGAGGTTCCAACAGTTCCGTCTAATCAGCACAGCCAATAGCAGGCCAGCAATAGCAATTGGTCGATTATACTTTTTCTAAGGGAGTGACAAAATGGCTGAGGAGACGATATTTAAGTAAAAATTATAATTAAAACATTACAAGATCAGAAGTATATTGTTCTCATAAAAGGGAATAATGTTAAGTATAAAACATAGGAGAGTGCTGAACTAACGTTTCAGTGATGTGGCGAGCATAAACCATGCCTGCCTATTAAGTTTCTCTGCTAAGTATGCCTGCCTGCCTGCAATACAGATAAATGTATGTGTTTGTTTTTAGTGGAAATTGCAACACTAACAAGAGAGAATGGAAAGACGGTAATCAGAGTTCTCAAACAAAAAGAAGTGGAGCAGTTGATCAAAAAACACGAGGAAGAAGAAGCCAAAGCTGAGCGCGAGAAGAAGGAAAAAGAACAGAAAGAAAAGGATAAATAGACAGAATCAGAGATTTTATTACTTATTTGGGGCACCATTTCAGTGTAAAAGCTGTCCTACTCTTCCACACTAGGAAGGCTTTGACTTTTTTTAACTGGTGCAGTGGGAAAATAGGACATTACATACTGAATTGGGTCCTTGTCATTTCTGTCCAGTTGAATACTTTATTGTAATGATGATGGTTACTCTTCATGGACATCTTAATCTTCCACACACATCCCCTTTTTTTGGAATAAAATTTGGAAAATGGAAATGAAGGAAAAATTTTCTGTAGCAGTAATTGTTAAATATACAAAAAGTGACAAGGCGATTACCTTTTGCACACTGTGGCTTACAGTCCTTTCACAAAAATGGGCACGTTCCTCAGGCTGGCCAGATTATTCATCTCTGTCTGCGGGGATTGGTTTGAGAATGAACACGTGAGCTGAACAAAGCCAGAATTGATGTGTGGGTGTGGATCTCGCAGCTAGGACTGAGGCTGCCCACAGGCAGCAGCTCAAGCTGCGTGGAAGATGAGGTGTAGAAGTTAAGGCCACAGAGGAAAAGTGGAACCAAGAGATGAGAACAGTTACATGTTGGCTGAAGGGAGCTCTGTTGCTGGGCTTTGTTCAACCTCCGTTCCCTTGGGTGTCTGTGGCTTCATGACAGAAGTGATACAGGGCATTGGTACTTAATGCGTAGCCATGGTGCTTTAGCATACCTATGCAGATTCTGATGTCCCATCCCAGATCTACTGAATTAAAATCTCTGAGGGTGAAACCCAGTAATCTGTTTTAACAAGCTCTGCATGTGATTTTTAGGAATGCTAAGTAAAACTTTAAGAAGTTTTTGTTGCATATTAGAATCACCTAGGAAGCTTTTGCAACTTGTAAGCATGCTGTATCAATTAACTCAAGCTCTGTGGTGGAACCCAGATATTAACATTTCTTGAACTCTTCAGGTAATTTCCATCAACCAGGATGAGTGCATTGAGCCATCATTTACCCTTCTCTCAGCTGTTGTCAATCAAATATGGGATCCCAGTCTAATTTCTCATTGTTGATTTTCTTAATGCAGCTCCCTGCAGTTTTCTGTATAGGCTAAAGTATTTCCAAGCCCTATTTGCAGCACTTTTTTGAACTTCTAAATTATTCTCTTACTCTGTACAGCTGGTTCTTGTTATTTTTGGTAGTTATATTCTAAAGTCACCACAAAAACTAACAAATACTGAACTCTTGCACCTAGGGAAAGTACTGGGTTAGTGTCCTACAAGCCACTGGTCACATTTTTATCAACTGATCAGTACATAACCTGTTTTTTGTGTATTTCTACTTAAAGACACCTTTTTAAATGTATATTGTGGATTCATTAACATAGAACTCAGCCAACACCTCTTTATGTGAATGTTTTTGTTTTGTTTTGTTTTTTGAGACTGGGTCTTGCTCTGTCACCCAGGCTGGAGTGCAGTGGCGTGATCATATTTCACTGCAGGCTCAAACAGTCTTCCTGCCTTGACCTCCCAAAATGTTGACATCACAGCTCTCTTATGCTTAGGAACAACACTGAACTGTTTTTTTCGTAGAGACGGTGATCAGGGAAGGTCTCACCATGTTTCCTATGCTGGTCTCGAACTCCCAGACTCAAGCGATCCTCCTGCCTCAGCCTCCCAAAGTGCTGACATCACAGCCCTCTTGTGCTTAGGAACATTAAACAGCACTTCAGCACTACACCTGGGTGCCATTTGAAATAGTAAAATCACTAAGAAAAATGCAAAAATAAATGGCACAAGGTAGACTGCAGGAACACTTACACAGTGTGAGAGCTGAAAACAAGAATTCAGAGTGTCGCCTTGCTCAACCTCAGCTGGGAACATGTTCGTCTGTCTGGGTACTCAAAATTTTCACCACTCTGCATGTCAACAAATGACCTAAAGTACCACAAGTATTGGTTTGAGGGTTACATGTACATTTTATGAGAATGCAAATTTTGCAAATTCACAAGTACAGAATCAGCAAGTAGTGAAGATGAATGGCACGTCTTCACCCTCCAGTCTTGCTACACCCAGAGGTCGAGGTAGCCAATAAATCTTACTAACTCTGTCTCCAGAATTTACCCATAATCCAGCCACTTTCCACTGCAGGAACGCTGGTCCAATTCACCATTATCTCTCACTTGAACTATTTCAACAGCCTCCTAACTGGTCTCCTTGCCTCCAGTTCATTCCCCACAGTCAATTCTCCAGCAGCAGCCACAGTGATCCTTTCAAAATGTAAAACGGTACTACTGCACAGTTTTGGCTCAAAACTCTCCAATGGCTTCCCATCTTGCTCAGTAAGAATCAAATTCTTTGTACTGGTTCATGAGGTATCCTGTATTCTGGCCTTGTGCTACCTTCCATGTGCTTCCTCACTCGTTCATCCAAATGAGCCTTCTCATCATTCCCTGAATGTGCCAAGCTCCCCTCGCATCACTTGCCAATCCCTCTGCCTTGGGAATGCTCTTCCTGGGTATCTATTGCCCACTCCCTCATCTCCAGGTCTCTGCTTGCATGTCACCTTTTTTGGGGTACTTCTGTGAAGGAGCAATCTCTTTCCCCTGCACACTCACATTTTCTATTCCCTATACGTACCCTGTTGAGTTTTTCTCCATAGCACTCATCACCAGCTGGCAGATTTGTTTTCTTGTCTCTCTCCACTGGAATACAGACTTCCAGAGCAGTACTTTGTTTTCATTCAATAGTTGTGTCTCGGTACCTAGAACAGAAACTGGCACATGTTAGGCAACAAATAAATACTGATGAATGAATAAATACCCTGGATATGCTGGTGTGAAATCCTAAAAAAAACCTGCTTTCCATCCAGATCAGTAGCACTGGTGGATTTTCTCTATCCTGACTACCCCTTCAACATTTGCCTAAAGCTAGGACAACTTCTTCAAAGGCAGTAGTGGATAAGAGAGCCTGGTATAGTTTGCCGCCACATTAGGAAAGTCTTCAGAATTTGACCCTAACAACAGGCAATTTCAACGTATTCATCTTTTTGTTGAAATAAATTCATACCATGAGGAAAAGCAAAAGATAGGAGGTGAGACAAAGGCTACTCTTTAACCGTGAGTTTTTTTTCCCTGCGATGGGGTTTGGCTGCCTAGTCTAGATTCTCACACTAGCCCCACTGTCCTCTGCTCTGTGGCATATTTTTAACCTGAGTTGCAGGACAGTTGGTTTCCAGAGTGTTGCCTGATGCATCCCAAATGCTGCCTTAGCAATACACATCTGAACAGGGGCCCATCACTAATAGCAAGCATTTCATTAATCTGAGCAAAACTCATGGGTTTTCACAGGGACCCTACCAGCTCAGAAGCACCTTGATATAAATAAGTAGAAAACCAAAGACAGCTAAGTTTTTTTTTTTTTTTTGAGACGGAGTCTCGCTCTGTCGCCCAGGCTGGAGTGCAGTGGCACAATCTCGGCTCACTGCAAGCTCCGCCTCCCGGGTTCACGCCATTCTCCTGCCTCAGCCTCTCCGAGTAGCTGGGACTACAGGCGCCCGCCACCACACCCGGCTAATTTTTTGTATTTTTAGTAGAGACGGGGTTTCATCATGGTCTCGATCTCCTGACCTCGTGATCCGCCCGCCTCGGCCTCCCAAAGTGGTGGGATTACAAGCGTGAGCCACCGCGCCCGGCTGCTAAGTTTTAAATCTTGAGTCAAAACTTTAAAATCAAAGTCAAGTTGATTTCATTTTGGTGAGCTTTCAAATTATGCTTTTAAAAATAAGTTATGTAAAAAAATCATGTACTCCTGTGTATAATTTTACTTCTGGTGTTTTTTCTTAATCAGAAAATAAAGGAAGACTCTGGAATTTGTACAGTCTAGCACTTTGAAAGTTCCATGAGAATATTTGTTTTAGCAGTGCAAAAATATTCCATACTCTGAAAAACAAAACCAGAAAGTTGATTCATTCCTTTATTGGACACTTAACCATGTTCCTGATAATTTTAGGTGGTGGGGATATATGGATAAGACATGTCCTTGGCTCTTAACTTGCAGCCTTGCAGGAAAAGCAGATGATCCACAACAATATTGTGGAGGAGTGCTAGACTCCAGGTAGCTGTGTGCTGAAGGGTAGGGAGTAAAGGCAGAAGGAACCGCACGTGCAAAGGCTTGGCAATGGGAAAGCTTCACAGTAGCTAAGCAGAGCTAGAGCACAACTTCCTGGGGAAATAAGAGATGAGGTTGGAAATGTGCACTAGGATGAGAAGACAGCTTTGCAGGTCTTGAAGTTTGTGCTCTATGCAATGTAGAGGCAGCTGAGATTTTTTAGTGAATGAGAAAAACAATTACTCTGACTTGTTTAGAACAATGATTCTGGGAGCCCAGAAGATGGACGAGGTGGGAAGAGACAGAGTTAGGAGGCTACTGAAATAGGCAAGGAAGGATGAGGGTGTAAGACTGTAGTAAAGGGAACAGAGAGGAAGGGAAGCTGCCACGGAGTGACAGAGGAGAGAGAAAGGAAGGGATGACAAGGGCATCAAATTCAAGTAGTCACAATCTGATCTAAAAAAGCACTCAGTGAACACGATGAACTACTCTTAAAATTTCCTAATGTCTTTTTTGTTACTATTGTTATAACCTGAAACCAATTAGAGTTAATATCCCTAGTAGGGAAGAATTCTATAAACAACATTGTATATCACTCATCAGGGTAAACCCATGTCAAATGCTTTTTTCCCCTTCTTCTTCCAGGTATTATTCATTTGTATTCTTGCATGCACTGTCTGATCATCTTTTTTGCCCAATTTCTATCAGATAATTTAACTTTCTATAAATTCATTTATGAGCTCTTTTAAAGGTAGTTCTTTGTCATCTGTGTTACATTTTTTTTCATTGTAGCATTTGCATTTTTATTTTGTTTTTGATGCTGATGTACCCAAAGATTGTTTTGTGTTTATGTAGACAAAGCTATCATTTAAAGTTCTTGTTAGTACAATGCCCATAAAAATATTCCCCATGCCAAAGTACATCAACATTATTCTAGTAAATTTGTGGTTTAATCATCTTTATAATACACAATTTGCAAAATATAATTGTTAATCTATTTTTAAAAGCAGTATTTAAATTAATCATGAAACTTTAATTCAACTGTTTGGACTACTTGGGAATTTTCCATTCTTGACTGAATTCAGAATTACATGAAATGATAGTTATTTACCCTTCTCCATTTATTTTTGTTATTTTTTGGTAACAGCCTTACTGAGATACAGTTCACATACCATACAATTCACCCATTTAAAACATACATTTCAATGGCTTTCTGTATACTCCCAGGGTTGTGCGACCATCACCACAATCGATTTAGAACATTTTCATCACCCCAAAAATAAAACTCCACACACTTCTTAGACATCACCCCCAAATCACTGCCCAGTCCTAGGCAACCACTCATCTACTTACTGTCTCTACGGATTTGCCTATTATGGACATTTCCTGTAAATGGAATCATACAATATGTGATCCTTTGTGTCTGGCTTCTTTCACTTAGCGTAATGTTTACAAGGTTTATCTACGTTGTAGAGTGCATCAGTACTTTGTTTACTAGATTAGAGAAAAAAAGCAGAGATTTATTATTTTTCTTCCATTGTATGGTTATACTACATTTTGTTTATCTACTCATTGGCAAAAATATGGGTTATTTCTACTCTTAAGAATAATGCTGCTGGCCGGGCGCGGTGGCTCACGCTTGTAATCCCAGCACTTTGGGAGGCCGAGGCGTGTGGATCACGAGGTCAGGAGATCGAGACCACAGTGAAACCCCGTCTCTACTAAAAATACAAAAACAGCCGGGTGTGGTGGCGGGCGCCTGTAGTCCCAGCTACTCGGAGAGGCTGAGGCAGGAGAATGGCGTGAACCCGGGAGGCGGAGCTTGCAGTGAGCCGAGACTGCGCCACTGTACTCCAGCCTGGGCGACAGAGCGAGACTCCGTCTCAAAAAAAAAAAAAAAAAAAAAAAAGAATAATGCTGCTATGAACACCCATGTATAAGTTTTTTTGTGTGGACATACGTTTTCACTTATTTTCAGTATACACCTTAAAGTAGAATTTTTGGCTTATTTTAAAATCCATCTTTATGCCATACATTAACGTTAGTGATAATGGATTTTTAAAAGAATCTACTTTGCCCTATTTTCTCCTAGAAGAACCCAATAGAAATGGGAAATGGGTTGACTATTTGAGTAAATGTATATGAATCTGTTAGTTATAGAAGTAGGTCTCACAGTTGGAGAGGATTTTCACTTCCTTTCATCTTGGCAGGAAGAATGTTTTCTCTAAGTTTCTTTATACTTAACACTAGAGAGGCCAAGTCTTTGATTCTGTACCTAAGAGCCTTATGTAATAACCTTCTCTGAAATATTAGGAATTACATGGAATGGGAGAATCCAGGGTAAATTGTCTTCTGAGTCCTAAACAATCTAATAACTTACTTTTTCTCATTAGGAAAGCAATGCATGATCACTTTGAAAAATACACAGAGAATAAAATAAAAATCACCCATAATATCTTGCCCAGAGTTAGCCACTATTAACTTATCTCAGTGGCCCAGTTTAGATGCTGAACGAGTATATTGGTAACCTTCAGCAAATTATAGGCAAGCTATTTTAAAATACTGTTTTATTTTGTTTTCTTTTGAGATGGAGTCTTGCTCTGTCACCCAGGCTGGAGTGCAGTGGCACAAACTCGACTCATTGCAACCTCCGCCTCCCGGGTTCAAGCAGTTCTCCTGCCTCAGCCTCCTAAGCATCTGGGATTACAGGCGCCTGCCACCATACTCAGCTGTTGTTTTTTGGAATTTTTAGCAGAGAGGGGGTTTTACCATGTTGGCCAGGCTGGTTTCAAACTCCTGGCCTCAAGTGACCCATCCGCCTTGGCTTCCCAAAGTGCTGGGATTACAGGCGCGAGCCACTGCCCCCAGCCTAAAAATACTCTTAAAGGAGAAATGTAAAAATACTTTTTCCTTCTAATTGCTTTTCTTTTCTTTTTCCTTTTTTTGAGATGAAGTCTCGCTCTTTTGCCCAGGCTGGAGTGCAGTGGCACCATCTTGGCTCACTGCAAACTCCGCCTCCCAGGTTCAAGCCATTCTCCTGCCTCAGCCTCCTGAGTAACTGGGATTACAGATGCACACCACCAAGCCTGGCTAATTATGTATTTTTAGTAGAGACGGGGTTTCTCCACGTTGGTCAGGCTGGTCTCGATCTCCTGACCTCAGGTGATCCACCCACCTCGGCCTCCCAAAGTGCTAGGATTGCAGGCGAGAGCCACCATGCCCAGCCTCTAATTGCTTTTCTAAAGTATTTTACAGCCTTAGAAAGCCCCATTTCTCTTTACAGGAGAGTAGAAGCTATCATTTGTTGATTAAACAGTGTCAGCTACATTATAAATGTTAGTGCTAATTCTCACAACAACCTTGTAAACCCTTGAGGGCCTACTCTGTGCTCAGTGATTTAGAGGCAATCTCTCTATTGTGTAGTTGAGGAAACCAAAGATCAGAAAAGGTGAGTAATTTGTGCCAAGTCACACAACTCTAGTGCCATCATTCCATGCAAGCCATCACTATCATCCCTTGCCTGGACTTCTATAATAGCTGCCCATGGCCGGGCACCGTGGCTCACACCTGTAATCCCAGCACTTTGGGAGGCCGAGGCGGGCAGATCATGAGGTTAGGAGATCGAGACCATCCTGGGTACCACGGTGAAACCCCGTCTCTACTAAAATACAAAAAAATTAGCCAGGCATGGTGGCACGTGCCTGTAGTTCCAGCTACTCCGGAGGCTAAGGCAGGAGAATTGCTTGAACCCAGGAGGCGGAGGTTGCCGTGAGCTGAGATCACACCACTGCACTCCAGCCTGGGTGACAAAGCAAGACTGTCTCAAAAAAAAAAAAGAAAGCTGCCCATGCCTGTTCCCCTCCAACCTATTCTCCCCTTCACTGCTAGAGGGATCTTCTTAGTATGTCAGTCGGAGCACATGAACACATGTCTTAAACCTTGCATAGGTTTCCCATCAGAGAACTTCCCCAATTTACTGTGAAGCTAATGCAGCTTAAGAGTCAAGCCTCTTCATTTGCACGGCTCCTTCCAAGGCCCTGGGAAGGACCCTAATAATGTATTCTTATGCTCATATGCAAAATATCTTTTTTTTTTTTTTTGGAGATGGAGTCTCACTCTGTCACCCAGCTGGAGTGTAGTGGCACAATCTTGGCTCACTGCAACCTCTGCCTCCCGGATTCAAGCAATTCTCCTGCCTCAGCCTCCTGAGTAGCTGGGATTATAGGTGCATGCTGCCATGCCCAGCTAATTTTTTTGTATTTTAGTAGAGACGGGGTTTCACCATGTTGCCCAGGCTGGTCTCGAACACCTGAACTCAGGCAATCTGCCTGCCTTGGCCTCTCAAAGTGCTAGGATTACAGGCATGAGCCACTGTGCCTGGCCGCAAAATATCTTTTAACAGCAGTTGAGAAGCACTACCGTTTGTTTCCGGACAAATTTCTCCTCCTTTTGGAAGACGTTGGAGTGGTCATGGGTGTAATGGAATATGTTAATTCGCAGTCACTTTCATGTGTAGTGAGCTTATTTTTAACCACCAGTGTAGAAATGGCTTCGGGATGTTTCCTACCACCATTGTGCCAACTCACTTGGCATCATGACAAGAAGATTCAGGGACAGAGGTTGTGTCACCATGTGAACTATGTTTTCTATGGTGCCCATCATCGGAATTTTATGAATACTGGAGAGAGAAACAAGGCTTGAAATGTATGGAGTCAGAAGCTAGTCTATGATAAATGCTTCCAGTCTCCAGATGTAGAAAATTATAAGCTAAGGATTCAGTTCTCATCAATACCAAAACAGGAATGGGGAAAAGTACTATACGATATCAGGCCATTAGTCAAACTATCATTTTCTTTTTTTTCTTTCTTTTTTTTTTTTGAGATGGAGTCTCGCTCTGTCACCCAGGCTGGAGTGCAGTGGCACGATCTCGGCTCACTGCAAGCTCCGCCTCCCAGGTTCACGCCCTTCTCCTGCCTCAGCCTCCCAAGTAGCTGGGACTACAGGCGTCCGCCACCACGCCTGGCTAATTTTTTGTATTTTTAGTAGAGACGGGGTTTCACCGTGTTAGCCAGGATGGTCTCGATCTCCTGACCTCGTGATCTGCCCACCTCAGCCTCCCAAAGTGCTGGGATTACAGGCGTGAGCCACCATGCCCGGCCCAAACTATCATTTTCTAGTTACTGTGATGTTTGTCAACTTTTACAAAATTTGTTCTGGCTTTGAGTGTAGTGGTCCAAAAAATAATGTAATTTGTTGAAAATTTTTTTGTTCTAAGTAAATATCCAATTTCACACGCAATTTCACATTTGTACTATCATATTCTTTTTCTATTTGTAGAGATAGCGTTTTGCTATGTTGCCCAGGCTGAGGCTTGACTTTAACTCCTGGGCTTAAGCGATCCTCCCTCCTCAGCCTTCCCAGTAGCTGGGACTACAGGCACGTGCCACCACACCTGGCTTGTATTGTCATATTCTTTGCGTAAAGAGGACTCCTTACCACCTGCCCAAATAATACAATCTTCAACATAAACCGGAATTAGCCCCTGTTTTCCATTGTCCCCCTATCTTGTTGAGAATCTGTACCTGATTCCTCTCTGCCCCTCCCTCTCACAAACTTCTTTCTTCTTTTTTTTTTTTTTTTTTTTTTTTTTTGAGACAGGTTCTCTGTCACCACAGCTGTGGTGCAATCATAGTTCACTGCGGCCTGAACCTCCCGGGTTCAAGTGATACTCCCATCTCAGCCTCCCAAATAGCTAGGACCACAGGTGTGCACCACCACACTTGGATAATTTTTATTTTATTTTTACTAGAGATGAGGTCTCACTATGTTGCCCAGGCTGGTGAACTCCTGAGCTTAAGTGATCCTCCTGCCTTGGCTTCCCAAAGTGCTGAGATTACAGGCATGAGCTACTGTGCCTGGCCGTAGCAAGCTCTTTTCTACCAAAGGGTCTTTAGCTAGATCACCCCTCTATCTGGAATGCTCTTCCCCTCCATCCTGCATGACTGCCACTTTCTCCATCTTCTGTCCTAACTCGGGTTATCTTGTCAGGAAGGCATTTCCTGACCACCTGATTAAAAGTAAAATCCCCTACCCCCCACTGCATCAATTTCTAGTTATTCCTCAATAGTTTTTTTTTTTTTTTTTTTTTTTTTTTTTGAGACAGAGTCACACTCTGTTGCCAGGCTGGAGTGCAGTGGCACAATCTTGGCTCACTGCAATCTCTGCCTCCCAGGTAGCTGGGATTACAGGCATGTGCCACCATACCCAGCTAATTTTTGTATTTTTAGTAGAGATGAGGTTTCACCACGTTGGCCAAGATGGTCTCCATCTCCTGACCTTGTGATCTGCCTGCCTAGGCCTCCCAAAGTGCTGGGATTACAGGCGTGAGCCACTGCACCTAGCCCTCCTCAATAGTTCTTATCAAATTCTGAAATTATCTTGCTTACTTGTTTTTTGTTTTTTGTTTTTTTTTTAAGACAAGGTCTTATGTTGTTTTTTTAAAGGCAAAGTTTATTTATTTTTTTTTTGAGATGGAGTTTTGCTCTTGTCACTCGGGCTGGAGTGCAATGGCGCACTGTCTGCTCACTGCAATCTCCACCTCCTGGATTCAAGCGATTCTCCTGCCTCAGCCTCCCAAGTAGCTGGATTTAGAGGCACATGCCACCACGCCCAGCTAATTTTTGTGTTTTTAGTAGAGATGGGGTTTCACCATGTTAGCCAGGCTGGTCTTGAACTCCTGACTTCAGGTGATCCACCCACGCCAGCCTCCCAAAGTGCTGGGATTATAGGCATGAGCCACTGCGCCCAGCCAAGGTTTGTTTTTTAAAGACAAGGTCTCACTCTGTTGCCCAGGCTAGGGTGCAGCAGCAGACATGATCATAGCTCACTGTACCCTTGAACTCCTGTGCTCAAGTGACCCTCCCACTTCAGCCTCATAAGTAGCTAGGACTACAGGTGCACACCACCACACCTGGCTAATTAATTTTATTTTATTTTATTTTTTTTGTAGAGATAAGGGGGCTCTTGATGTTGCCTAGGCTGGTCTGGAACTCCCGGCCTTAAACAATCCTCCCACCTCAGCTTTCCAAAGTGTTGGGATGACAGGCATGAGCCCCCGCGCCCGGCTTTGTTTACTTGTTTATTGTTTGCGTTCCTTCCCAAGGCAGTACTTTCCAAGAATGCAGGGACATTATCATGTTCACTGCATCATTCCTAGAATTTGGTATATACGTAAGTTGTTTCTTAAATATTTGTTGAACGAATGAATGAATAGCTGGGAGTGACAGCAAAGATTCAAACTCATGTTTATCTGACTCCACACATCAAAGGCTGTGCGATTCCCAGTATGCCAAGAGCTCTCTGTATTTCCCAATCTATTATCCCATAGAGCATTGAAAAGATCATGTGTGTGTTAGAAACACAAGCAGTTTCAATTCTGGTTCACCAATGACTGAGAAGATCAGATATAATCAAGGATCAAAATACCCTTTTCCATACAGGTGACTTCAAGTATTCTTCAGTTTTCAAAAAATTTAAAACACCTAAAATTAATTGGCCATGTTCTAGAAGAGCAAGGAAAGATTGTGTCTTGTGCGAGACAGCTGTGGAACTGGAAATTACCAAATGATTTCCAATTTTAAGAGATTTGGATCAGGTGGCTTAGAATTAGATTAAAGATAATCAATTCCCTGGAACAATCAATGCCATACATAACTCAATCTTCAGAAGGAGCTTTTTCTATTGCTGGGAGGTTGCTCATCTGGTCTTGTTTCTTATCCCTATAGAAACCTTGGTGTCAATTAGTATTCCACGGGAAATGAAGCTAGATGAGAAAGTGAACCCTTGCTAAATAAATTAGAAGAGACGATCATTAAAGCAGAGATTCCAAACCATATCCGAGAAGCAGCTCTATCTTCATTTTACCATCACTTCCCTAAAAGCAATATATGGCAGTTTACAAATTACACATGGAAATGAAATATATTTAATTTTGGATTTTTTTTGTGCTTTTGAGGATCAGAATTTCATAATATCTCTTGACTGAAGGGGAATTAATCTGGGAACAAATAATTTGGCAATCAATACATTAAATTCTAAGATGGCCGTTCTGCTGGTCTATAGCCACAAATATCTGGAACATTTGTGGTCTAAACCTGCAGTATAATTTGTAGTTTGGATTCACTTCTGGTATACATAGCAGTCTCTATAAATACCTCTCATATCCAGAATAGAAAGCCTGAGGGAGAGATAGAGGCTAGATATTTGATATTAGAAAAATATTCCAATTCTACCTTTCGCACAGAATTGAATATTTGTGATTTTATCTTGTAGATACCAAATTAAAAGCATAAGTTTCATTTTAACATTTATAATAGTATATCTCATCTATGGAGAACAGACAATTCATATTTATATTACACACATTTATATATTCCTAATAAGATGTCTTTATTTACTAGACAAATGTTGAACTTTTGCATATTAAAAATTATTACTCTACTCAAGGACTTTATGGAAATTCATATTTGTCTTAAAAAGAAAAATTATTTTATAAAGTAATTCATCACTTCCAGATTTAAAAGCTTTCAACATTTAGGGGACATGGGATATTGCATTGCACTTTATTAAAATAAAAAACAGTATCTTCATTTTTAACAAGAATGTTTTGTAGGCCAGGTGTGGTGGCTCACGCCTATAATCCCAGTACTTTGGGAGGCCGAGGTGGGCGGATCACCTGAGGTCAGGAATTCGAAACCAGCCTGGCCAACATGGTGAAACATCTCTACTAAAAATACAAAATTAGCCAGACGTGGTGACACATGCTTGTAATGCCAGTACTTGGGAGGCTGAGGAAGGAGAATCACTTGAACCTGGGGGCAGAGGTTGCAGTGAGCTGAGATCGCGCCATTGCACTCCAGCCTGGGCAGCAAGAGTGAAACTCCATCTCAAAAAAAAAAAAAATATTTGGTAGCTGAACTGCCATTTCCTTGTTAACATGCGTTTTTCTATTGGTAATTGAACCTGTGACATTGTGTGATATATATGCAATTATTAAATTCTATTGCAAAGGCTTAGTTTTATATATGGCTTATATTTTTGTGACATTTGATTTTATGCATTACTATTTAGTTATTACAATCTAATAAAAATGTGGCAAATTAATTTTCTTTTTTAAAGCTCTCCACATTAAAATATGCCTGTACTTTTACATTTTGATTGTGGTCACTGAAATAGCCCTGGAAGGAGACCTTTACTTATATCATTTCTTATGAAGGATTGAATTTTAATATCCCATCAAAACTTGCTTTTTTCTTTTAATCTGTGAAAATGAATTTAATTTCAGCAGTAAAATTGACAGCATCCATTTTTATCTTTAATTAACTTTTCAGTTTGGCTTTCATCTTAAAGGCTCACAGCAGAATTTATCACCAAGCCATAATAGAAGTGCTGAATGGAAGTTCCAGAGAAGCTGCCTAGCTCTGAATTTAGCTCAGTTGACCCCATTATAAAAAAGAAAAGTGAACAACATTGATATAAAAGACAACTCATTAGGCCATACCACTCACAGATGACAATGTTTATTTTTGATTTCTGCTATTTATTTGGCCTCCTAATTCCCTTTCCATGCACTCTTTTTAACTCCAAAGCACCAACTGCCCTTTACTTAAGGGTTTGGTAAGTATGAAAGTACGTCAGAGAATAATTGCTACGTAAATAATAATAGCTACCATCTATTGAACACTCAAGCACTGTGCTAAGGACTTTATGAACTTTACATTCTGTGAGGCAGGTTTTATGGCACTGTTTTAAAAGTTAGTAATAGGGCTTAAAGAGATTAACTTTAGTTTAGTGAATGGTTAAGTCTTTGAAGTCAGGTCACCTGGATTCGAATCGCTGCCCACTATTTTCTAGCTCGCTAGCTCTCAGATCTTTGGAAAACCAGTTAACATTCATTTATTCAGTGAAAGTAATGAGCGGAGGGAGTACAGGGCCCAACTTAGAGAGATTGCTTTCATACAAGAAGTGACAATCAGCCCAGTGCTGAAGGAGGAGTAGGAGTTAGGCAAGGCAGAGGAGGAGGAGGCGTGGAGAGAGATTAGTCCAGGCAGGGGGAACAGAATGTGTGAAGGCCCTAAGGTGGGACTGGGCTTGGTGGTTCCTGGACTGAAGGGGCTCATGTAGCTGGAATTTAGTATGCAAAGGGGAGGGGTGTGATGTGGAGTTCGTGAGGGTAGCGGGGGCCCCTCTAAGAATCATGACAAGGACTTGGGATTTTGTTTCTGTTTGAAGACAATCACTCAGGCTGCCATCTGCAGAGTGTGTTGGAGGATGCAGGGAAGGAGACCCAGTGAGAGGCTGGGGCAGGAGTCTAAGATAGAGATGCATTTGAATAAACTAGGAGTGGAAAGGAGATACAAGAGATGGATTCAAAATAAATTCAAGGCTGGCCAGGCGCGGTGGCTCACACCTGTAATCCGAGCACCTTGGGACGCCGAGGCGGGTGGATCACCTGGAGTTCGAGACCAGCCTGACCAACATGGTGAAACACCATCTCTACTAAAAATACAAAATTAGCCGGGCCTGGTGGCGCATGCTTGTAATCTCAGCTACTTGGGAGGCTGAGGCAGGAGAATCACTTGAACCCGGGAGGCGGAGGTTGCAGTGAGCTGAGATTGCACCATTGCACTCCAGCCTGGGCAACAAGAGTGAAACTCCTTCTTAAAAATAAATACATAAAAATAAATAAATAAATAAATAAGTTCCAGGTAAATAGCACTTAAGGTTGAATTAGACTTGGTGGGTGAAGCAGAGGGAAGAACTAAGGATGACTTCCAGTTTTCTAGCTTGAGTAATTAGTCATATGGTGGTACCACTGATTGAGATGGGAAGGCTGAGAGGATAACATGGTTTGGGACATCTTAAGTGACATAACTAAGTGATTATGATGTAAAGTACATAGTCAAATACACTGGAGCTCAGAGGTGAGATCAGCACCCATCTGAGTATGAATCTGGTCATCATCAATATATGGATGGTATTTACAGCCAGGGAAATGGATAAGATCACTGAGGGGGGAAGTTTACAGAGACAGAATAGGTCCCAGATTTGAGCCTCTGGAATTTCCAACCTGCAAAGCCTGGGTAGAAGAGGAGGAACCTGCCAAGAGAACTGAGAAGGTGTTGGCCAAAACAAGGATAATAAAAGTACCACTCCTGTAATATTGAGATTAAATGAACTAGCATATTAAAAAGTGTTTAACTTCTTACAGTCCCCATTACTTATCATTGTTAATATAATTATTAAATTCTACTTTCTATGGCAAGGTACTGACTAGCAAGTGGGTATTATAAAAGTGAACAAGACATAGCCCTGCTGGGTATGGTGGTTCACACTCCTAATCCCAGCATTTTGGGAGGCCGAGGTGGAAGGATCTCTTGAGCCTGGGAGTCTGAGACAAGCCCAGACAACATAGTTAGACCTTCTCTCTACCAAACAAACAAACAAACAAAAAAATCAAAACTAAAAAAAATTAGCTGGTTGTAGTGGTGCACACCTGTAATCCCAGCTACTTGATAGGCTGGCGGGGGGAGGATCGCTTGAGTTTGTGCCCAGGAGGTTGAGGCCGCAGTGCGCTATCATCACACTGCTACACACTCCAGCCTGGGCAAGAGTAAAACCCTGTCTCTACTAGGAAAAAAAAATAAAAAGACATAGCCGCTAGGCTGAGAAACCCATGATCTAGTAGAGAACATAATTATAGAGAAATAGATAAAGAGAAGGCAGGTGGCATTTGAAATGAGCCTTGAAGAAAGGGTGGGTTTGGATATTCAGAAAAGGGGAGAAGGAAGGATAAGTGAAGACAGGAAAGTGTAATAAAAATTCCACAATCTTCAGAGGAAAAGGTGGTGTCTGGGATGCAAGAACTGTGTAATACTCCCTTTGGCTAAGTCTCAGAAAGTTGGTAGATAGATGCCACTTTAGGGGTACTTTGTAGGTGGTGGCTGCAGCAACAGCAGCAATTTTCATTGTCATTTGGTCAGCTAATGTCTCCTAGCAGTGTGAAGATGCCTGTTATCAGAGTCAGGTGTAGCACCACATCCAGCAACCATGATTAATTGGCATATCCCCCTGGAAAAACCATCTAAGATGTAGACGTTATATTCTGATTATTTGCTTGGATTTTAAAATGCCCAACAAATGTCACGCTTTGCCTTTCACTTAATAGCGACAATTAATAGTGTTTTTCATAGATTATGTAAATAACCATCATTCTCATGATTATTGATATAACATCTAGGAGTTCCAATTATACTTGCAGTGGCTGCACTAACAACCATTTCATTCTAGTTTTGCCACTGACAGGTACTGTGACCTTCAGCAGTTATTCAACTCCTCTGTTTCAAATCAGTTAGCTGTAAAAGCAGAATAACATTTTAAAGTCATCCAAACACTGTTAGGATGAATTGCATAAGTGCCTATAAGTCCCATAAATTCTTCAGAGTAAAATGTAAATTTGCAGTGAAAGGATGATAGGTACTGTCTTTCATTTCTGTGCAGAAGTGCAGTTAATTACTAAGCTGGTTAACATCTTGTGCATCCCTTTTCTGTGGCCCCTTTGTTTAAGTCTTGTTTAAACAGATTGGCTCCATTGTATGTAATTTACATTTTTCTAGCTGCAGTTGGACCTAAGAAGAGCATCTGCACTGAATTTTGCTGTTTAGATTCTTTGCAACCAGGTTTAGTTTTTCACAGATTTACTAGTCTGGAGGTTGGAGTGAAATTTTTGCTCACAATGAGTCTTAGAGGTGTCAACTCCATAAAGCGTTCTGTGAAGAGTCAGCGGCTCCCTCTGCCACTGAAGTTTAAAGATAATTCGCCTGAATCCCTTCAGCCCAATGAAGCTTTCTAATTAATTATGGACAGAGAGGATGAAATATAGGGTCTGGAGGGATTTGAGACGGGTTTCCAGCAGTCAGCACCAATCTCCACTGGAGTTGCTAAGTGTCTGTAGCAGATGGAGTCACTAATATTTATAAATGTTAATTGATGGCAACACGGAGGGCGATGCCCACGTTTGAGGCGACTGCATATCATTTCCGGGGATGGCTTGAGTGTCAGAGCTGTACCTTCCCGGGTCCTCTAGTTTATTTGCCTCGGTTCCTCTTTTCCAGACGAGGAAACAGGCCCAGAGAGGAAGGTGACTTGCCCAGGGTTGTCTCGCTGGTCCACAACACAGGTCTTCTGGTGGGGACCCCTTGGCTGGCACGACAGCCCCAGGAGGCAGTCAAGCTGCGACTGGTACTTCCTGGTGAGAAAGACTTGAGTGGGCAGCGGGTCCCATGAAGAGCGCTGCAGCCTGGAACAAGTCCCCCACCACTGTGATTCTGCCCCAGCCTCCAGCTTGTTTCTTTCGCAGCTCTGATCACAACTCGGAATTACTTTATTTACATTTTCTGTCAGCTGGGAGCAATCTGTCCCTCTGCTTCCCCTTTTGGTGCTGAGCACAGAGCAGACATCAATGAATAGCTGTTATCTTAAGGTGTGCAGTGACTTGGCCAAGGACATCCGGTGGTTAGAGAAGGACGCGCCTGCGATGCCAGCCTCAAGTCTTTGCCTTCCTGGAACTCTGCTCCAGGGTCGCACCTGCCCGAAGGAAGGCCTGGAGGCGGGGGCCAGGGCGATGGGGCTGGGCCAGGCGTGGAAAAAGAGGAGCTAGGAGCAGGCAGTGTTGGACCAGAGGCAGGGCGGGGTGGGGAAAGGGTTGGTGGGGATCGGAGGCGGGGCTATGAGTAGACGGGACTGGGCCAGAAGGAACAAGGCGAGGATTGGGCGGGGCCAGAGGGAAATAGGGGCGGGGCCGGGGTGGTTCTGGGCGGGGCCAGGCGCCGGGAGCTTCTACACGCGTCCCGAGCTCGCCCGAAGGTGCTAGGCTGAGGCTGCTGTCCCGGCGGGAGCTGAGGCGCGGAGCGGCCAGTCTGCTGCGTCTGCCCTCGTTTTGTTTCACGACTCACACTCCGTGCTCCATCCCCCAAGAGTTCGCGTTCCCCGCGCGGCGGTCGAGAGGCGGCTGCCCGCGGTCCCGCGGGGGCCCGGGGCGATGGCGGCGCGGGGTTCGGGGCCGCCCGAGCTCCGCCTGCTGCTCTTGGTCCAGCTGGTCGGGGGGCGCTGCGGTCTGGCGGGCGCGGCGGGCGGCGCGCAGGGAGGTAAGCCCGGGCGGCAGAGGGGCGGGGCGGGGGGCAGCGGGCCGGAGCGGGGGCTGGCCGGGACTCCGCATCGCGGTGCCCAGGAAGCTGCCAGGCCACGGCCGCCGGAAAACCTGGTTGCGAGGGGAGGTGGGTTTTTTTCTCCTGGGGGCTTGGAGTGAGCTTGTAGTTTAAATGTCCAGATTTGCTCATTTAAATACAGAGAAAAGGCCACTTGGGTGGGTTTTCGTTGTTGTTCCACGACCTGCATCGCTGGAGACTACGAGGCTAGCTTAGCGTATACTTCCACACAACTTTTTCAGTAAAAGATGCCATTCTTGTCCAGCAGGGCTTTCCTGTCGTGGTGGCAGCCAAGCTTCCCATTTTGTTGCCTATTTACGGGATATAGAGTCTCTGGGTTTCATTCTAGGGGTTGGGACTTATCTTCCACCTCCTGCCCTCCTCCTCTTCCTCCATCCCTGTCCCCCACCCACCGCAGCATTTGAAAACCTTTCCTTTCGCCGGAGATGAAAAGTGTGTGTTCTAGCAGGCTAGGCTGCCGACTTCCCTGGCTTCGGGGCTAATCGTTTGCATCCAAAGTTCCTCACTAGCTCCTTAGAGCCCAGCTTTTTTCAGCCTGATGTTTTTCAAGAGATTTTGGACAGGAATGGAAACAACAAAAGAAATCGCGTAGTCCTACTTGTTTCAAGTGCTTGGGAAAGTTTTAGAGTCAGTTCTCTCAATACCTTGAAGAAAAACACGTTTGTGGAGCAGCTATGGTGTGATCTAAACGTAGAAAAGCTAAGCATCCGTTAAGCAAGATATGATTGCAGAAGTTCACTACGTCTGTATTTCAGGTTTTATGAGTGAGTTTCTTAAATAGGGGAAATATTGCAAGAACCTTTTCTTGCCTTTCCTTTGTTAAGGTTTTTAATCTATGGCTTCTGATTTTAGGAAGTAATAAGACTAGAATAATTCATTGCAGGATGTATTGCTTAGTGTAGACCGAAGAGAAATAAGATGGAGGGTGATTTAAACAAATTAAGAAAATCCTGGGCAGAGAGAGTTAAACAGAAAGAAAGGAATGTGATTTTGGAACCAGGCAAACCTGTGTTCAAATTATGACTCTGGTGCATCCTGACTGGACGAACTTCTCTCAGCTGTTTCCCTTCTTTAACAAATGGCGGGCCGGGCGCGGTGGCTCACGCCCGTAATCCCAGCACTTTGGGACGCCGAGGCGGGCAGATCACGAGTTCAGGAGATCGAGACCATCCTGGCTAACACAGTGAAACCCCGTCTCTACTAAAAATACAAAAAAAATTAGCCGGGCGTGGTGGTGGGCGCCTGTAGTCCCAGCTACTCAGGAGGCTGAGGCAGGAGAATGACGTGAACCCGAGAGGCGGAGGTTACAGTGAGCCAAGATCGCGCCACTGCACTCCAGCCTGGGCAACACAGCGAGACGCCATCTCAAAAAAGAAAAGAAATGGGCGTAATAATCATGCTTACCTCTCAGAGTTCTTTTGAGGATTAAATAATGCATATAAAATGCCAGGCACAGTGCCTGACACTCGAGAAAATGGTAGTTCTCTACCCCTTTTGATGAAACTGAACTTTAAAAATCTGTTTCATGTCTTTTAATATAAAACACTGTAGCCAAGCATTAAATAGTGTAAATAGCTATCTCCTTTCATGCATGGTGTTCAGTGTTATAACAAAGTGAAATCGATTAGTTCCTGCTTTCTGCCCCACTTAGTTAATATCTCTCTCATAATAACCATCTGGTTGTGTCGCACTTCTGTTTCCTTGTTCCACGTAAGCTCCTTAAGAACTGTGATTCTTGTTTATCTTTGTATCGCCAACACCTACCTTAATGTAGGAGCCCAGTGAAGGTTTGCGCAAGGAAGGAGTGGAACAGTATTACCTCTCTGGATATTAGTTTCCCCATCTGTATGGTGAGGGGCCATTAAAGGATCCCCCTTCCACCTCGAAAGTTATAAGATTCTGTGTGCTCTTAGAAGTGATCATCTTGAAGAACAAAGTGATATTGAATGGATGATGTAATTGCACACTTGCTCTTAACTGTTAATATGCATTTGTGTACAACTGTCGTTGCATGTGGGTGGCTGAAAGTACTGTCTGGAAATAGGAGACCTGCCACTCGCTGTGTTTCCTTGGATGTAGTACTTGACCTTGCTGATTCTTTATTTCTCTCTCTTTAAAATGAAAGGGCGGTAGTAGATGTTTTTTAAGTCAACTTTAAGTTTTTTAAGTTCACCTATAATTACCTTTATTTTTACAATTTATTGTTTTCATATTCGTCTTAGGTTCTTAATAGTAACCTTTCTCTATGGTTTTCTGTGAGCCAGTCCCCAGGTAAAGAGAATATCTAGTCAGCCAGCAGCCATTATTTGGCTGATGAACGGTCACAGAGTTATGGAAAGTGGTTCAGGAGACAATTAAAGTATAATATATTAAAGTATAATGAACTAGTACATTAAGATAATACAAGCATTTTAAACTGACCTGTGATTGGGACAGTGATTATGGAAATTAGATAGTCATTAACTATCTAGCTAGTTATATTTCTTAATATTTCTTAGCTATGTGACATTTTAAAGCCAATGGTTATATTTTTTGGCTGTGTGACATTTTATTTTTTTAACTTTTTAAAAAAATTTTACTTTAAGTTCTGGGATACATGTGCAGAACGTGCAGGTTTGTTACATAGGTTTACATGTGCCATGGTGGTTTGCTACACCTATCAACCTGTCATCTAGGTTTTAAGCCCCGCATGCATTAGGTATTTGTCCTAATGCTCTCCCTCCCCTTGCCCCCAACCTCCCGACAGACCCTGGTGTGTGATGTTCCCCTCCCTGTGTCCATGGATTCTCATTGTTCAACTTCCACTTACGAATGAGAACATGCGGTGTTTGGTGTCTGTTCCTGTGTTAGTTTGCTGAGAATGATGGTTTCCAGCTTCATCCATGTCCCTGCAAAGGACATGAACTCATTCTTTTTTATGGCTGCACGCTATGTGACATTTTAAATGGTTGAAACTTAATTTTAATTAGTATATGTAGTGGCTGAAAACAAAATAGGAAAATGAAATCATTCATAGAAAATGAGAGCTATGAAAGATTTTTTCTTCTCATCTTTAGTCATTTTCATTAACATTTTCAGAAGCTAACAAATACATACATAGTGACTGTCAGTTTTACTTTCGTTATATATATATCCTTGCATAAACTTTATACACAATTTAATTTGCAATTTAAAATTATTTTGATTTCCGAGAAATACTTAAATATGTGAACTAGACTGAGCAACTGGAGGGTAGGATTTCATTTGTCTGTGTATTTCCTGATACATTGCAGATGTACCTGCATGTATTAGTGTAGCCTATGGGTTGAACTCTGAGGTTTTCAGTCAATTGTAAGAATAGCTTTTTTTCAACCTATAATCTACAAATTAGATCTAGCAAGTAATTTTTTATAATTAGGATATGAAGTTTTAGTTCAATAATTTCAGTACAGAACTTTTTTCTAATAGCATTATTTTTCTTAAAGCATTGGAATTAAATTATCAGATGATAGTTTAAGTTCACTATTAAATAAGCATGTTGACAATTAGAGTTGTTAAATATTGGATTTTTTTTTTTTTTTGAGATGGAGTCTTGCACTGTTGCCCAGGCTGGAGTGCAGTGGCACAATCTCAGCTCACTGCAAGCTTTGCCTCCTGGGTTCACGCCATTCTCCTGCCTCAGCCTCCTGAGTAGCTGGGACTACAGGCACCCGCCACCATGCCTGGCTAATTTTTTGTATTTTTAGTAGAGATGGGGTTTCACCATGTTAGCCAGGATGGTCTCGATCTCCTGACCTTGTGACCCTCCCGCCTCGGCCTCCCAAAATGCTGGGATTACAGGGGTGAGCCACTGTGCCTGGCCTGGAATTGTTTTTGAAAGAAGTTTAGAATTTGTTTCTTTAGACATCTGTTCCACAGAACAGCATGGGTATAGTGTTTTTTTGTTTTTGTTTTTGTTTTTTGAGACAGAGTCTCGCTCTGTCACCCAGGCTGAAGTGCGGTGGCATGATCTCGTCTCACTGCAACCTCTGCCTCTGGGTTCAAGTGATTCTCCTGCCTCAGCCTCCCAAGTAGCTGGGATTACAGGCATGTGCCACCATGCCTGGCTAATTTTTGTATTTTTAGTAGAGATGGGGTTTCTCCATTTTGGCCAGGCTGGTCTTGAACTCCTGACCTCAGGTGATCCGCCTGCCTCGGCCTCCCAAAGTGTTGGGATTACAGGCGTGAGCCACTGCGCCTGGCCTGGGTATAGTTTTATAATGACAATATGATAGAAAGGATTATTTAAAATTATCCTTTTCCGTTCTATGATGAAAAATGTTATTTAGATGTTTTGTTCTTCTTTTGAGGAAACATGATATTGTTTGTCCTACTGTTTATTTATTTTTTTTATTGAGGCAGAGTCTTGCTCTGTCACCCAGGCTGGAGTGCAGTGGCGTGATCTTGGCTCACTGCCACCTCTGGCTCCTGGGTCCAAATGATTCTTGTGCCTCAGCCTCCCAAGTAGCTGAGATTACAGGCATGCGCCGCCACACCCAGCTAATTTTTGTTTTTTGTTTTTTGTTTTTTTTTTTTAGTAAAGACGGGGTTTCACCGTGTTGACCAGGCTGGTCTTGAACTCCTGGCCTCAAATGATCTGCCCGCCTTGGCTTTGCAAAGTGCCGGGATTACAGGTGTGAGCCACCACGCCTGGCCCCTCCTACTGTGTTTAATTCAGTGACTTCATGCTCTTCTCTTCCCAAGTGTGATTATAAAATATAGCCTTTTACCAGTAAAAATAGGAGTTAAATATGAATATTTGAATTCTGACAAAAAAGATGATATGAACTTTTAGGTTTTTTTAAAATCTGGTTTTATTTTCATTTTTATTTTACAGTCAACTATATATATGGAATTAGGCAAAACTCTTTCCTCTAGGTCAGGATTTCTCAACCTCTGAAATTTTGTACTGGGCAATTCCTTGTTGTCAGAGAGGGGGTGTCCTGTGCCTTGTAGGATGTTTAGCAGCATACTGGTCTCTAGCCATGAGATGCCAGTAGCACCCACTGAAAAATGTCTCCAGACATTGTCAAGTGTGCCCTGGGGGCAAAATTGTTCTTCACATTTGCTACCCCTTGAGAACCACTTCTCTAGGTTTTGTTGACCAGGGCTTCTGAAACTTAGATGTACGCAGGAATTCCCTCAGAACGCAGATGCTGATCCAGTAGGTCAGAAGCAGGGCCTGAGACTCTGCATTTCTAACAAGCTCCCAGGTGATGTGAATACTGTTGGTCAGTGTATCACAATTAAGTAGCAAGATTGTAGAAAATTCCACATTCATACCAACTGGGTGAACTCTCAAGGGAAGCCGATGAAAGTAATTATGGAAATAGTGAATTTACAATGAATTGTAGCCCAAACAATGTAAGGCTAATAGAAGCTAAGAAAACAAGCATTATCCTGCTGTCCTAACAAAGCAGCTGTCTTCACTTTTCCATATTTTCTTCCAGTCCTTAGTATTCATTCATAACTGGACATCTCTAGGGGAAATTTGGAAGAGTCTTTTCAAGGTCATACAGGCAACCTCATGCACCATTAGGTATTTTATTCCATAATACTGTAAATATACTAGCTCATAATACATATTTATTGCCTGTTGAGAGATTTATAGCCCCAAATTAAGATAATGAACTTTGCATTTACTTGATCTGATGATGCTCAGCCTTTTTTTTTTTTTTAAAGTGTGCAAGTTGTCTCGTCTCCTTGAGAACTATTGACTGCACCTAAATTAATACCACCTAAGGTCATTCATTTTCTTACTGCAAGTGTTCTGAGAGTCAGGGTAAGATATTAAGTTTACTAAGGCATAGCAGTTACAGTGTAACTTTATCCTATAATTCTGTGAGAAAAATCAATATAAAATATAATGAAAATCCTAGAGTGAAAAAAATCCCTCTATATTTTATCTGTAATACTTAAAATAATGATTGGTAAGCATTCTTGTTTGTCACATTGAAAATGTTGGATATAGTACATATTTTCCCTCGTTTACAAAATGGTTACGTTCACTGCTTTATCTTGCTGTTGCTTAAAATAGCCCTCCTAGGACTGCTGCAAAGAGGATTTTTTTTTTTTTTTTTTTCAAAAGAGTACAAGTCACTTTTTGCTAACTTATAAAAAGATGCAAGGAGACTTCAGGGGTAGATTAACTGCTCCAGGAATGCCTTGATTATGAATTGGGGAGGTATACTATACACACTCTTCCAATCTTTTTAGATATGTTATCTTATTTCCTTCTTATGGCAGCCTGTGAAGAAGAAAAGGAAGATATTGGCAGCACCTAGCAAGATTTAAAATGTGCGTCCCCTTGACTCAGCAGTTTTACTTCTGAGAATCATTGCTATAGAAATCTTTGCATCAGTATGGAAAAAGAGATTTGTTAATTACAGCATTTTTTCCCATTGTAGCATTATTAGAAATAACCAAAAACTGAAGACTATAAATACCAATCAGTGGTGAAAACTTAAATAAAGTCTAATGCACTCATAATGATCACTTTGCAGCTTGTGAAGGAAGACTGGAGATAGTTGGACATCTACTGATATATAGTTGATATAGTTGTGTTATTTATTTATTTATTTATTTATTTATTTTTGAGATGGAGTTTCGCTCTTGTTGCCCAGGCTGGAGTTCAGTGGCATGATCTCAGCTCACTGCAACCTCTGCCTCCCGGGTTCAAGCGATTCTCCTGCCTCAGCCTCCCAAGTAGCTGAGATTACAGGCATGCACCACCACGCCTGGCTAATTTTGTAATTTTAGTAGAGACGGAGTTTCTCCACGTTGGTCACACTGGTCTCGAACTCCCGACCTCAGGTGATCCCCCACCTCAGCCTCCCAAAGTGCTGGGATTACAGGCGTGAACCACCACACCCGGCTGGTATATAGTATTGAATGAAAAAAAGTTGCAGAACTTAGAGGAAAACATGTTTCTGTGTGTGAGTGAACATGCATGTAATTTAAAATATCTACACATCAAACTTAATGGTTACCCTTGGAAGGAAGGCAAAGGAGAGGAGGAGGGAGAATTCTTACTCTTTATGAGCTTCTGGATTTGAATTTTGACAGTGACCACACATTACTTTTGCAATTATAGCATTATTTTGAGAAAAAACAAAATAAATCTGGGTCCTAGTTCTACTTCTGCTGCTTATTAGCTACTAGTGTTACAGCAGTGGTTCGCAAGAAGGGTCAGTTTTGCTCCCCCTCACCAACATTTGGCAACGTCTGGAGACACGATTGGTTGTCATGTGGGGCAGTGGTATGTCTAGTGGGTAGAAGCCAGGGATGCTGCTAAAATACCGGGCACAAGACAGCCCTCCACAACAAAGAATTGTCCAGCCCAAAATGTCAGTAGTGCCAAGTTGAGAAATCCTGTGTTAGACTCCAGAGCTGCAGTGGTGTTGGAATATGCAGGTGATGCACTGTGCAGTGGCAGGGGCGCCATTCTCACTGTGGGGTGTACTTTGCATAGCCATAGAATTATAAGTGTGATATAATAAGGTAAATAAATGTGCAAGTTTGTACCCCAGGAAGACAGGCACCAGGTCTTTGTTTTCTGCTCTCCCTCTGGCACCTGGCACAGAGGTTGGCACAGTAAGCAGCTAGTTGACATTTGTTGAATTAATGAATGAATTGAATGAGATATCACATTAGGCTCTAGTTTGGCCAAGTTGTAGGAGATGCTAAAGATTTAAGAATAATTTGTGGCAGAAACTTAAAATTATAGTTAATGTCTGTTTTTATCTGCAGGTTGGCAAAAGACTGCTAATATCCACATTTAGCTGCTGAACATGTTGGTTGACTTTTTTCCAAATCATTACCTTTTGATAAGAAAATCACGATTCTTTGTGGAAAAATGCCAGAGCAAAGCACTATCAAATGCTCCTAGAATTTTTTTTTTTTTTTTTTTTTTTTTGAGACGGAGTTTCACTCTGTCACCCAGGCTTTAGTGCAGTGGCACAATCTCGGCTCACTGCAACCTCCACCTCCCAGGTTCAAGCGATTCTTCTGCCTCAGCCTCCTGAGTAGCTGGGACTACAGGCGTGCACCACCACGCCTGGCTAATTTTTTCTTTTTTTTTGTATTTTTAGTAGAGACAGGGTTTCACCATGTTGGCCAGGATGGTCTCAAACTCCTAACCTCATGATCCGACCACCTCAGCCTCCCAAAATGCTGGGATTACAGGCGTGAGCCACCGTGCCTGGCCTAGAATTGGTTTTTTAAATCCTCAGGGGGAGGCTAAGGCGGGCAGGACACCTGAGGTCAGGAGTTCGAAACCAGCCTGACCAACATGGAGAAACCCGTCTCTAATAAAAATACAAAATTAGCCTGGCGTGGTGGCGCATGCCTGTAGTCCCAGCTACTCAGGAGGCTGAGGCAGGAGAATTGCTTGAACCCGGGAGGTGGAGGTTGCGGTGAGCCGAGATCGCACCAATGCACTCCAGCCTGGCCAACAGGAGCTAAACGGTGTCTCAAAAAAAAAAAAAAAAAATCCTCTGGTATCTTTTTGGCTACATACTATATTTAGTGAAGAAGATTTTCTTAAAAAATCTTAAACTACCTAGACACTACCCAACATAGTAAGATAATGTACTTTATTTCATTTGATTCAGATGAGAGTGAAGCAGCTAAGCAGAGATTCTCCTTTTTATTAATGTTTTTTAATGGAAAAATAAAAATGTTCACAAGAATGGTCCAAAGTAATGAATCAAAAAGTTGTTGCCATACCCGTTTAACAATTATTGACATATTGCTAACAGATATCCTTATTTTATATAGGCTAGAAAATTGTGGGCCAGACGCAGTGGCTCACACCTGTAATCCCAGCACTTTGGGAGGCCGAGGCAGGTGGATTTCTGGAAGCTCGGGAGTTCAAGACCAGCCTGAGCAACATGGCAAAACCCTGTCTCTACAAAAAAATACAAAAAAATTAGCTGGGCCTGCTGGAGAGTGCCTGTCGTCCCAGCTACTTGGGAGGTTGAGGCAGGAGGATTGCTTGAGCGCAGGAGATCGAGGCTGCAGTGAGCCAAGATCGTGCCACTGTACACCAGCTTGGGCGACCAAGTGAGACGCTGTCTTAAAAAAAAAAAAGAAAGAAAAAAGAAAAAATTGTGGCTTATGGATGGAGGTTAACAGCTAATTAGTGGTGCCAAGTATTCAAATTAAGGTTTTCAGCTTTGTAGTTCTGTGTCCTTTCCTTTTCACCATACTAAAACTAAGGAGCAAGGTTACATTTCTTTGAAAATAAATGTGGTTTCACCAAATGATTTGACTGTGATTTTTTTTAATGTCATTCTCCCAGTTCCTCAAACTTTAGGCAATGAATGATAGTAAAATTGAATTGGTAAAACCAAAATGTAAATATATAAAAGTGTTAGTGATATTACTGTATACACATCTATACCTTTGTTAGGTATTCAACTTAGTTTTTCTCATAGCAGCTGTACTTTTAACTACTTTAGAAGAATTATCCCATTAAATTTTTTTTTGTTCTTATCCTATTTTTAGTGTGCTTCACTGCCTGGTTTCCTTTGTTTTTCTGAGATATGTGGTTTATATGCTATTAGCAGGTTGTATTATAATTATTATTATTTGGTTTCAAGAATAGAGACTTGAGGAAAGCTTTATAGTGAACCATCATTGCACTGTGTTAAGAGTGCCCAATGCCACAAGCATATTCTTCCTTTGTATTTTTGCAAAGTTCCATTGCCCAGGACTGTCTGGAGACAATGTTTGTTGGTCTATCAGTTACCATTACTTTAGCAATCATTTATGGAAGAATAAGAACGACCCTGTGCTGGCACTTATATCTACACTGTTAGCTAATCCTTACAATAACCTCATAAGGGAGGTACTTTTTTTATATCTATGTCACAGATGAAGAAAAATCATATCCAAAGTTGAGTAACTTATCTGTCTTTTTGGTTATAGCCAATCCTATTAGGTGTGAAGTGCTATTTCATTGTGTTATTGATTTGTGTTTTCCTGATGGCTAAAGGTGTTGAGCATCTTCATATGCTTACTGGCTTTTCTTTGGAGAAATGTCTAAGTTAATTTAGATCTCTTGCTCATTTAAAAATTGGATTATTGAATCTTTTTATTATTGACTTATAATAGTTCTTTATATATTTTAGATACAAGTCCCCTATCAGATATATGATTTGCAAATATTTTCTCTGGGTTGTATATCCTTTTGATGTAAGGGATCTTTTGAAGCCAAGTTTTTTGTTTGTTTGTTTTTTGTTGTTATTGTTGTTTTTGAGTTAGGGTCTCTCTCTCTGTCTCCCTGGCTGGAGTGCAGTGGCACAATCTTGGCTCACTGCAACCTCTGCCTCCCAGGTTCAATAGATCCTCCTACCTCAGCCTCCCTAGTAGCTGGGACCACAGGCGTGTGCTACACACCCAGCTCATTATTGTGTTTTTAGTAGAGACAGGGTTTCTCCGTGTTGGCCAGGCTGGTCTCGAACTCCTGGCCTCAAGTGATCCATTCGCCTCGGCCTCCCAAAGTGCTGGGATTACAGGCATGAGCCACCACGCCTGGCCCAAGTCAACTATTTTTAAGACAAGGAAGGGAAGGAAAATTAAAAGGTAATAATGTAATAAGGCTGGGCGTGGCGGATCTTATAGCACTTTGGGAGATTAAGGCGGGAGGATTGCTTGAGCCCAAGAGTTCAAGACCAGCCTGAGCTACAAAAAGAGACCCTGTCTCTACAAAAAATAAATAAATTAGCTGGGTGTGGTGGAACGCGCCTGCAGTTCCAGCTCTGTGGGAGCTTGAGATAGGAGGGAGGCTGAGGTGGGAGGATTGCTTGAGTCCAGGAGTTCCAGGCTGCAGTGAGCCGTGATGGCACCACTGCACTCCAGTCTGGGTGACAGGGTGAGACCCAGTCTCAAAAAAAAAAAAAAAAAGCAATTACTGTCATCAGCCTATACGTAGTGCTATAGAGATGCCAAAAAAGTGTTCATTTTGAATAGGATGAGCAAATATTAACTATTTAAAACAACTTCTAAAAAGAATTTTTCCATTTGATTCAGTTTATTTAGAATTTAGCTTACATATGGTGTCAGTCTTTCCTACTGGATTGTAAATGTCGATGTTGTCTTTTTTGTTTACCAGTATGTTCCCAGTGCCTGTCTGATAAATGTTTGTTAAATGAATGAATAAGTAAACATCAATGTGGGCTAGAGCTATCGGGGGTGTGGCATTCATTAAGTTAATCTAGAAAGTTGTCACAAGATGGAAGATGTTAGGGTGATAAGAGCATGAAGCCAAGGGTGACCCTCAGAGCTCTGCGGTTAATGAGGTCTGTAGCAGCAACCCTTCTGGTCATACATATATCCTGATTGTAAAATGAGGGGATGCATTGGATTGTCTCCTTTTTAACATGCTGAGGTTTGTGAACAGTGTAAACTTAAAACATTTAGAGCCAGCTAAAAAGCATGACTGTAAGAAGAATTTAAGTGCACTATCAAGGTTTTATGCTAAGATACCTTTGACATTTGCACTGGACACTGCTATAAAGTGTCCTAAGAAAATGGTATTTCTAGTATGGGATGTATTGCGAAGATACTCACAAAGCAGTATCTTGAAGATTCTCGTTAGGTAGAATGTTGGGATTAGTATTTTATTTATACCCTGTCTATTTTCTTTCAAAGAAGATTTGAGATAGCGATTCAAGCTAGTTTTTTCCCCACTCAGGCAAAAGTTCCTTTAGATGCTATTGAAAGACATTTTAGGCTGGGTGTGGTGACTCACACCTGTAATCTCAGCACTTTGGGAGGCAGAGGCTAGCAGATCGCTCGAGCTCAGGGGTTCAAGACCAGTCTGGGCAACATGGTGAAACCCCATCTCTACCAAAAATACAAAAAATTAGCCAGGTGTGGTGCACGCCTGTGGTCCCAGTTACTCAGGAGGTTGAGGTGGGAGGATCGCTTGAGCCCAGGAGGTCAAGGCTGCAGTGAGCCAAGATTGCACCATTGCACTCCAGCCTAAGTGACAGAGACCCTGTCTCAAAAAAAAAAAAGACATTTTATTTATTAATACTTTTAACTCTTAAATTTTTGGTATTTCAGGGACTATAATTAGGAGGGTTAGAAGAGGAGAAATGGTTCAATAATGCCATTTTAACTTGAAGCTCTAAAATTAATGGCTTTTAAACATTAAGAATGACTCTAGTGTATAATTTTCTAAACTAATCTAAATATCTTCAATGCTGTGCATTTCAGCATAAGGAGACTTTTACAGGCGTCACCACACAAACTCCATAGTATTTGTAGATGAAGTATCTTAAACTAGTTACTGCCTGGCGCAGTGGCTCACGCCTGTCATCCCAGCACTTTGGGAGGCTGAGGCGGGTGGATCACCTAAGGTCAGGAGTTCAAGACCAGCCTGACCAGTAGGGTGAAACCCCATCTCTACTAAAAATACAAAAATTAGCCCGGCGTGGTGGTGTGTGCCTGTGGTCCCCACTATTTGGGAGGCTGACACAAAGAATCACTTGAACCTGGGAGGTGGAGGTTGCAGTGAGCCGAGATCGCACCACTGCACTCCAGCCTGGGTGACAGAGCGAGACTCCATCTCAAGATAAAGAAATAAAAAATAAATAATTTTTAAAAATTAAACTAGTTATTCAGGGAAGCAGGATACGAACTCTTGAGGAGTAGGTTATTTATGAAAAAGAGAACCAGGAAATAGGTTTCCTCCAGCTAGAGTACCCGGATGTTCTTTCATATCTCTGTGTGGAAAACATGGTCTATCATCATAAAGAGAAGATTTTGTGAAAGTACTAATTTCTCTCCAACCATTTCTTTTAGGTTGGAGAAGAACAATCACTAGCTACTGTAATCCTTATGTGTATATTTGCTGATTAATAAGCCAGTGACATTTTTGTTTCAAGTAAAAGTGTTTTTTTCATAATATCATTAGTCTTAAGTAAAAGTCATGCTTGAATTTTATACATTTCACATTTCCTTAAGTGATCCCAGGCCAGACAATACTGAAAACTCATTTCTTCAGAGACGCTTATTTGAGCTCTGTAGGAGCATAAGCATAACTGATCCCCAAATCTAACCAGTCTTTGGCCATAGTGTCCAAGACATTTTATGTTTTGGCTTTTTTTTTTTTTTTTAACAACTTAGGTCCTAAAATAGATTTTTTTGAAGAAAAAAGTTTTTATTTTAGTATATTTAATGGCACATGTTTCCTGATTTTTGAACAGGAATTCCTCATCTTCATTTTACATTGGGCCCTGTGAATTATTTAGCCAACCATGTTCACATTCACATATATTTATTTATTTGTTTGTTTGTTTGTTTGTTTTTTGAAACAGAGTCTCGCTCTGTTGGCCACGCTGGAGTGCAGTGGCACAATCTCGGCTCACTGCAACCTCTGTCTCCCAGGCTCAAGCAATTCTCCTGCCTCAGCCTCCCAAGTAGCTGGGATTACAAGCGTGTACCACCATACCTAATTTTTGTATTTTTCGTAGAGACAGGGTTTCACCATGTTGGCCAGGTTTGTCTCGAACTCCTTTCCTCAGATAGTCTGTCTGCCTCAGCTTCCCAAAGTGCTGGGATTACAGACGTGAGCCACCGCCTATTTATTTTTTTACTGATCTTGAAATAAACCTTTCTTGATTCTTTATCCTCAATATCCCTATATCAGCATAACTTTTGGAAAGAAATCATTCCTGTCTTTGCACTCTGTCTTAAACATACTCCAGTTCATCTCTCTTCCTGTAGATGGCTCTTGTTAGATTCACCATTGACCTCACTGTTGCTAATCCAACACTCAGTTCTCAGCTGCCTCTCCATGTCTCATGAGTAACATCAGTAGATTGGGAGGCTCAACCCTTCTTGCTAACATTTTCTTCATTTAGCTTCCAGGACAGCATGCTATCTGCTATCTTCGAGTTCTTCCTTCCTTATTCCCTAAAAAGCAGTTTTATACAAATATATAGTTTTATACAAATATAGTAGCAAAGTATGTCAAAGCTAAATCAATCATTCAATATTTATATATTTTCATATTAAGATTATGACAGGCCAGGCACAGTGGCTCACAGCTGTGATCCCAGCACTATGGGAGGCTGAGGCGGGCAGATCGCTGAAGGTCAGGAGTTCAAAACCAGTCTGGCTAACATGGTGGAACCCTGTCTCTACTAAAAATACAAAAATTAGCCAGGCGTGGTGGTGGATACCTGTAGTCTCAGCTATTCAGGAGGCTGAGGTGGGAGAATTGCTTGAATTCCAGTGGCAGAGGTTGCAGTAAGCCGAGATTGCACCACTGCACTCCAGCCTGGGAGACCAGGCAGGACTCCGTCTCAAAAAAAAAAAAAAAAAAAAAAAAGATTATGCAAATTAAAGCAATTTTAACATTTATAATTGATAAATGAGCTTTGCTTTAGTATATCTGTTTTCTAGGTTTGGAATTTCAAGAAGACTCCTGCCACCCTGGCAATTTAAAAGCTTTTATTATTTAGATTTGAAATTATTCTGTATTGAGTACTGAGTGTTTCTTAAGGAGCTCAGCATATTCCGTAGTCAGTCTGATTTAACTAAGACATATGTGAACCAGAGTGTCCCTTATTCGATCAGAAATACTTATATTAATATTTCATTTTAAAAGCCGCATTAATAATAGCCTAAATTGTAGTTTGGTTCATTAATAATGCTGGACTTTTTTTTTTCCTTTTTTTTTTTTTTTTTGAGAGAGTCTCTCTCCATGGCCCAGGTTGGAGTGCAGTGGCCCGATCTTGGCTCACTGCAACCTTTGCCTCCTGGGTTTGAGCTTTTGTTTGAAAGTATAGGTATCTGGTGGGAGAGAAGCCAGTACATTAACTTTTAAAAATTTGTTATACAGGATTATCTGAACCTTCTTCTATTGCAAAACATGAAGATAGTTTGCTTAAGGATTTATTTCAAGACTACGAAAGATGGGTTCGTCCTGTGGAACACCTGAATGACAAAATAAAAATAAAGTTTGGACTTGCAATATCTCAATTGGTGGATGTGGTAGGTGTGCATATTCTTCTATACTCAATTTCCCACAGATTTAATGAGAGCCTGGTGTGTGCCCAGGCACTGTGCTAGGCACCAAGGATTACAAAGGTGATTGAAGCAGTCCTTTGCCTGAAGGAACTCACCAGGGAAAAGAAGTGATTGTGTCACATACATGATAACACACTGTGTCTATATATTTTATAGTTTAGAAACTTTATCTCAATTTGGTAATTATAAGTCTATCTTTAACAAATTCAAAGGTCTAAAACATTGTATATTCCTTAAACGTGTTAAAAATAGGTTCAAAAAGTTAGCTTGAAAGTAGGGAAAAGAAAATAAATTTTTAAGTTTAAGAGAAAAAGTCCAAAAATAGAGGGATAGATTCTTAGGACCTAAAAGTATCAGAAGAGATCATTATCTTGGGCTCACACTTAAAACATTTCAGAAATTTTTCCATGTGACGTTCATTAGTAGAATAAGTTCCCTTGATAAATTGTACTTATTGTCAAGAGAGCCTATCTATTTAAACTAAAACATTCATGCTAATTTTTAAACTAGTTTCTTCTTGTTCTGAACATGTAAATCAATAATTATTTCCCTGTTGTGTTCCCAGAATAACCAAGTGTATGTATATGCATATATATATATATGTTTTAAAGTAACATTTATAGATGTGCTTTATGTTCTGATTACAGAAGCAATGCGTGATTTTTGTAGAGAATTTGGAAAGTACAAAAAATACAAATGAGAAAATAAAAATTGACTGTAATTCTACTACCCGGAGATGACTAATGTTAATAATTAGTTGTGTTTCTTGCCAGTCTGTCTTTGTGTATATGTTACAAAATTGGAATAATATTTAGAAATAATTTTGATTACTGCTTTTTCTCTACTATGACATGATGAACATTTTCCTATGTCATTATATACTCTTCAAATATAATTTTTAATGGTTACATATTTCATCTATAATTTAAGCATTCTCCCATTTTGAACAGAAGCTTGTTTCCAATTTTTCTTATTATAATTAACAATGATGAATATATTTGTAAACAAATGCCTGAATGTCTCCTTTCCTTAAGAAAGGCAGTTAGTGAACCAAAGGGTATACCTTTTTAAAGTCTATTGCTGTGTCACCTAATTGCTTCCAGAAAGGTTAATGAATATATATGGACTGTATGTGCTCAGCCCTTGGCTAGTCAATATGGGGAGATTTTAAATGAAAATAGGAAAGTGGAAAAGTAAGGTGGTAGCCAGGCGCGGTGGTTCATGCCTGTAATCCCAGCACTTTGGGAGGCCAAGGCGGGTGGATCACCTGAGGTCAGGAGTTCCAGACCAGCCTGGCCAATATAGCAGAACCCCATTTCTACCAAAAATACAAAAATTAGCTGGGCAGTGGTCCGTGCCTGTAATCCCAGCTACTCAAGAGGCCGAGACAGGAGAATCGTTTGAACCCTAGGAGGCAGAGGTTGCAGTGAGTTGAGATTGCACCACTGCACTCCAGCCTGGGCAACAGAGCAAGACTCTGTCTCAAAAAAAAAAGAAAAGAAAAGTAAGGTGGGTGGGGCTTGCTCTCAAAGATCTTTCTGGTTGAGGTCATTGGCACACAAATGGTGTAGAAAACTGTGGCACTAAATCATGATGCCAGAAAGAGCTGGGAATTCAGATCTTAATGAATGACCTTATCAAAGAAGGTAGGATAGATGAGGTGGCACCTGAGCTGGCTTTGTAGGAAGTGTAGGGTTTCACATGGCAGAGAGGAAAGGTATTTAAGTACGAAGGAACAATATAATCGTAGGTGTATAAGTGATAACCGAGCCTTCCTGTACAGCTGTTTAGATCAAAAGATGAATGTTGGGAGCCCTGGCATACAGGAGTGGTCTGACTGGATGGTGGAGAAGGTGAGGAGGATCCCTGCATGCCACTTTGTCTTTGCTCCTGCCATGTTTACTTCTTGGGAGAACTTTCCTACTGGCACTAGCCATTTATTATTCAAGGCCAAATTCATTTGTCAGACCCTTTGTGAAATCTTTCCAGAATCCATAAGACAGCCTCTCTTGTGTTCGAATTTTTTTTTTTTGCACTTTAATGTGGTGCCCGTTACACTCACTGGTACTCATGTGCTCTGGCGTTTCATCTTCAAAGCTGGGTGAACTTTATTCCTTGTATCTGTCCCAGAACCTAGCATGGTATGTGGTACCTAGTAAATGCTGTATGAGTGAGAGACCTGATAGGCAACAGACATGATCAAAGCAATACTTTCAGAAGATCAGTAAAACAGTAATGTACGTGGTTTTGAGGAGTGAAAGAGAGACTAGAAGATGAGAGGCAAGTTAGAAGACCACATAGAAGAAGGAACAGGACTTGACCACTGAATATGGAGGGAGGCATCACATTTTGAAGCCTAGGTGATTACAGTGGAAGAGTAACACATTTGAAAAATACTGTTGGCTGGGCGTGGTGGCTCACCCTTGTAAACCCAGCACTTTGGGAGGCCTAGGCGGGTGGATCATGAGGTCAGAAGATCGAGACCATCCTGGCTAACACGGTGAAACCCCGTCTCTACTAAAAAATACAAAAAAACTAGCTCGGTGTGGTGGGCGGGCACCTGTAGTCCCAGCTACTTGGGAGGCTGAGGCAGGAGAATGGTGTGAACCTGGGAGGCAGAGCTTGCAGTGAGCCGAGATCGCGCCACAGCACTCCAGCCTGGGTGACAGAGCGAGACTCTGTCTCAAAAAAAAAAAGAAAAATGCTCTTCATTGTTATGGGAGTAGGGCAGAGAAGATGATGGGTTTGATTGTGTTTTGAGGTGTTAATTCCAAAGAAAATGTTCAGTAGCCTTTGGGAAGTCAAGACTGGCTCTGAGATGACAGATGAGAACAATGATGTCCATCTGGAATTGCTGGCCTGGAGGTGACTGTTGAAAACTTTGATGTGTTTTTTTGTTTTTGTTTTTGCCCTTGCCTCTCACCTCCCACTTTGATGAGTTTTTAAAGTTAATGGGAAGAGCAGGAACCTGATCCTTGAGGAACATTTGTAGAAAGTGGTAGAAGGAAGGGCTAACCAAGCAGAGAAGTGGTGGAAAGGTTGCTTCTTGAGAGAAGAGCCCAGAAAATGAAATGTCAGTGACTATGAAAGCAGAAGAGGACTGGAGTCAGGGGAAATGAAGGGTGAGGGCTCTGGAGATGGAGAATGGAAAATTCACTGAATTGTGTCTGAGATGTTTTAGGTTCCTTTTACTGTTAAGCTCCCCAGAATCATATTTGGTGGATTCCTGCCTATTTCCCACATATTCTGTCTTTTTTTTTAATCTCATTTTTGACTTGTTTGGATTTTAAAGATAAAATCTTTTAATAAATACGATTACCCCTGAAACTCTTCTGCTATACTTACATGTGTAGTTAACATTTTTCCATTTGTTAGTGGTTTCCTCATGGGGATCATCCTACATTTGTCTGTCCTCAGTTTCATTTTTGTTGCATCCTCCATTGTGCTGAGCACATTATAGATGCTTGGGAGGTATTTGAGATCACACTAAATTAGGCGGTATGCCTTATGGTAATGGCTAACCACCACGTCTTTGGGGCCATTTGTGAACTTATGGATTATTCTTTTATCTGTGTTATTGTTGAAAGTGCTAAGTATTAAAAAATTAGCCGGGCGTGGTGGCGGGCGCCTGTAGTCCCAGCTACTCGGAGAGGCTGAGGCAGGAGAATGGCGTGAACCCAGGAGGCAGAGCTTGCAGTGAGCCGAGATTGCGCCACTGCACTCCAGCCTGAGCGACAGAGCGAGACTCCGTCTCAAAAAAAAAAAAAAAAAAAAGTGCTAAGTATTGACTGGGAGCCCAATTTATGTGTGTGTGCACATTTTTCTAGGGAAAGGACCCATAATTTTCATTAGATTCTCAAAGATGACCTTTTGCCATATACCATCATGGGTAATATGTTTACCAGAGCTTTCATAATTATAAATGCCTCTGTTTAGAACTGTTGCCTAACAGGCATATTCAGATACAAGGATCAGCCGTTATTCTGGATGGTGTGTGACTGGGGTGGATAGCAGAGTTGGTGGGTTTAGATTTAGGAAATTTGAGTTCTAAAATCAATTCTACCACTAATCGGTATTGTGACTTCAAGCAAGTTGCCTCTCTGGGCCAGTTTCTGTGGCCTAGGCTGGAGTGCAGTGACATGATCTCGGCTCACTGCAACCTCTGCCTTCCAGATTCAAGTGATTCTCCTGCCTCAGCCTCCCAAGTAGCTGGGACTACAGGTGTGCCACCATGCCCGGCTACTTTTTGTATTTTTAGTAGAGACCGGCTTTCATCATATTGGCCAGGCTGGTCTGGAACTCCTGACCTTGTGATCCGCCCGTCTCGGCCCCCCAAAGTGCTGGGATTACAGGTGTGAGCCACCATGCCCAGCCAGCTCTAGTGTTTTAATCAAAGAAAATTGCTCTTTGGAACTGCAGTGTAAGAGAGATGGCCGTGCTGCATTTCCCAGTACTCATTCTCCCCATGCAGGGACCTCATGGAGCTGCCTGCATCCTCAGGGGTATGCTTCCTTCTGGTCTCTTCCTTTGTCCTGGGTCACTTACCTGTTGTTTGGATGGGATAAGGAATGGGTCACCTCCAGTTACCTGAGGTATTAATAGTTATTTATACCCCTGTCCTGTCTCCCCAACTGCCTCATACTTCTGTGAGTCTGTGCATAGCATTGTGTCCTAATATAATATATTTGTGGCTGGTGATTATGGATCTTTTGTTAATTCTCCTGGCTCCATGATATTTCAGTAAAATTTAATGGAAGAAGTATCACTTTAATTACACCTTGAATATTTGGTAAATGACCAGCATAGCAAAGACATGATAGCAGAGAGGTGTAAGTGAGAAGTACCAGGGACTTCCAGTTCTCTACAAAAGTAGGCGCGAAAAGCTTTATGAAATTGGCGTTCAAGGCTGTGACCTCAATATTTTTTTTCTTTTTCTTTTATTTATTTATTTATTTTTGAGATGGAGTCTCACTCTGTTGCCCAGGCTGTAGTGCAGTGGCATGATCTTGGCTCATTGCAACCTCTGCCTCCCGGGTTCAAGCAATTCTTGTGCCTTAGCCTCCTGAATAGCTGGGATTACATGTGTGTGCCACCATGCCTGGCTAATTTTTTTTTTTTTTTTTTAAGTGGAGATGGGGTTTCATCATGTTGGCCAGGCTAGTCTCAAACTCCTGCCCTCAAGTGATCTGCCCGCCTTGGCCTCCCAAAGTGTTGGGATTATAGGCATAAACCACTGTGCCCGGCCCTCAATGTTGTTTCTGTCTAACAGACCTACAGGGAGATTCATATTCTTCCCTCAGCAGAGGCAAATGACTGTAAGAGATGTCCCTCAGGGATGTACAGAAATACTGTACCTCACTGATTCTAAGAAGCACACTTTTCCACATTTTAACACCTCTGAAATCATGATGTGTCTTATAATTCATGGCAGCTTGTAATTCATTGACAGCCTTTTTTTCTCCTCTTAGTGCTAAGCACGTAAAATAACACTGTGCTTATATCTTAGACTGCATCTTAAATTTGAGGAAATATAGTAGTTGAGATGATTAATGTTAAATGCAAAAACGCCAAAGGTATCTTTTAGTGTACTTTGTCTGAAATAGAGAGTATGTTGAAAGGAATAATGTGAAATTAGGCTGGAAGAAAGATCCTAGCTTTCTAGAGAACCAGATTGATGAATGAAATGTGGGTACTATGTGAACAAGAGTGTTTATATAACAATGTGAAATTTATTATTTAAAGAATTATTGTTTTTGTAATTGAAATCAATCTTATTTAAATTTTTATTTTATAAAGGATGAGAAAAACCAGTTAATGACAACAAACGTCTGGTTGAAACAGGTATGTATAAAATTTAAACAGGCACCCAATTAGTGACTGGGACACCTATTTTTATTATATGTTGTGTAGCAGAAATACAAGAGTATGTATATTTGTGAATAAGAATGAATATGTGAATATGTGGCCTTGGTGGATTGGCAGGATACAGAAAGATGAGGGTAGATGGAGTTCTTGTATTTATTTAGCTAGTATTTTTGGAGTGCCTGTTATGTGCCAGACACTGTTACGGGGAAACAACAGTGAACAAAACAGACAAAAAACCCTGTGGTATTAGTCTATTCTCACACTGCTATAAGAACATACCCAAGGCTGGATAATTTATAAAGGGAAGAGGTTTAATGGATTCACAGTTCAGCATGGCTGGGGAGGCTTCACAATGATGGTGGAATGCGAAGGAGGAGCAAAGGCATGTCCTACATGGCAGCAGGCAAGAGAGCATGGGCAGGGGAACTGCCCTTTATAAAACCATCAGATCTCATGAGACTTATTCACTATCACAAGAACAGCACAGGAAAACCCCACTCCCTTGATTCAATTACCTCTCACTGGGTCTTTCCTACAACAGGTGGGGATTATGGGAGCTACAATTCAAATGAGATTTGGGTGGGGACACAGCCAAACCACATCACCTGCCCTCATGGAACTTCATTCTAGTGGGGGAAAAATAAAGAAGTAGGTTGTATAGTACCTTAGAAGCTGATAAGCTTGGGGAAAAACACACTGGAAAAGAAGATAGGGAGTATTGGACGGGGGGTGTACTTATAAAAATGGTGGTCAGAGAAAACAGCATTGAGAAGATAATGTCTGAACAAAGTCTTGGTGGAGTGGAAGCAAGCCATGTGTATATCTGGCGAGGAGTGTTCCAGGCAGCAGGACCTGCAAGTGCAAAGGTTTCTGAGGCTGGTGTGTGCCTAGTGTGTTTGAGCAGTTGCAAGGAGGCTGGTGCTAGCGGTGAGAGAACCACTGGGGAGAGGGGGTGTAGGAGATGGGGTCAGATAAGCAAGAAGAGGCTGGTGGAGTAGCAGCTGCTCATAGGCCACTGCAAGGTTTCTGACTCTCTGAGGTGGTAATGGGCAAGAATGAAATGAATTTTTTTTGTAGATAGTCCCTTTTATATAAAGGACTTTTGTTTTTTTTCTGGGCCACCATACGTATGTCCTAACTGCTGTTGAGTGCTTCCTTTTGTTTTTCTTTATCATCCCTAATTTTTATACCTACTGTTTGTTTCCTAACTCTGAACTCCTGAAAGGCATATATGCTTTTCTTAGGGTGCAGCTCCTAACTTGAGCACAGAATTGTGACTGCATGGAGGTAGGGCAAGGTGTTGAAATATGCAGAATGTGCAATAAATCCAACTCCCTTTTGCATGGACCAGAAGAGCCAAATTGGGCGACAATACATCTGGAAAAAAGAATGTTTCCCTTGAACCTGGATGTTAAATGCCTGTGGCTTCAAGTCCTGGATATAGTCAGTCAGTTGATGGGAGAAGAGTTGCCAAGCAGAGCCATGAACACATCTAGCTCTTGTTCTCACCTGTGTCTCACAGAGACCATGGTGAGAACCACCACACAAGGGGACAGGGTTATCTGGTGCCCATAATAAGAAAGACAGGGAGGTGTTCTCTCTTGGGAGTAGAGATGATCTCATGTCTAAAATTTCTGGTGTGACAAAAAAGTATAGTATTCACTGTTTTTGACTATTAGTTTTATTGAAATTGAGGCAGATTTCTTTGTTTTAAAGGAATGGATAGATGTAAAATTAAGATGGAACCCTGATGACTATGGTGGAATAAAAGTTATACGTGTTCCTTCAGACTCTGTTTGGACACCAGACATCGTTTTGTTTGATAAGTAAGTTATATTCTAAATATAGTTTTATATTTTCAAAAGAAAACATTTGTATTTCTATTAGGCATTAATAATTTTTCTCTCTTTTGAAAATTGTTTAGGTATAAAAATAAAATGACATGACCGCATGTGCTGGGTATGATTACATGTTTTATAGATGAGGAAACAGAGGCTTAGGGTGGTTGTTCTTGTCCAAGATCACAGAGCTAGCACGTGGCAGGGTAGGGGGTCACACCAAGGGGACCGATACCTCCATTTACCCTTTGATTTACTAGACTACATATTTGGCAGACTTCTAGATTTTTCTGTATGTTTTTTACATCGTTGAGGTCGTATTTTATGTTGAATTGTGCATCCTTCTAATTGTGTTTAAATACTGTATTGTCATTTTCCCACAATGAGGAATGCTGGGTTAATTATTAATTCATCTTTAGAGGCATCCTACCTAGGTGTGTTTTGAGGATTTTTTTTTTTTTTAACTTAGGGGAGAGGAAAATTCTGGATACCAGTTTTATTTTTTTCTAAGACCACTCCTGGGCAAATCTGGGAATTTGTGCTTATCTTAAAGCATTTTGTCTGATTTGAAAGAAGGCCATTTGTCATGAGTACAGAGCAACTGCTATGCAAAAATATCTTTAATCTTTTGACACCTTTTACCTCCGTGCTTAAGGAGCGAACACAGCTTGTAAGGACACACGATGCAGCTTACTGGAGCATCATTTTATTTTCAGTAATTGAAAACATTTTTGTATTAAACATGGATATATTACAGAATAGTGTGCAAAAGCCACATGAATTTGAAGACAGAGCAACATTTTAAAGAAATCTTATGTTGGTGGTGTGCTTTCCTAGTGTATGAATTCTATACTAGACTTTTCTAGTATATGAATTCACTTGGTGGGAGAGCTTGAGAGGTGCAGCTGCTTTTCAGGGTCACGCCCAGCTTGGCGTTGATGGTCTTTCCCCATCAAAGTAAAAAATGGCCAGTATTTGCAATGAAGGAAGAAGAGCACTGTGCAGGGAGTGTGGATTCAGGTTCTGGCTGTATGCGTACCCATTGTGTCAATAGCCTGAGTCTATTCTGTGTAAGGTGAGGTCTTTTCAATCATTAGAATCTCAGGCTTCTGTGAAAATTTGTCAGTTCTGGAGTAGATGCAGAAGAAGGGGTTCAGTTCTGGTAGAGTTAGATATTTAAGGAAGATATTCCTGGAGCAGGGTCCCTATGTAGCAGGTGTATCTTATCTGAAGTATAGTAATTTAAACATTACTACATGCAATCAATGATAGGCCTGCTTTTATATTAGGCTTATATTAATACAATTCATGTGCATTGTTTTATTTCTGCATTGTTATTTTATATGTGTGTATTTTAGTGCAGATGGACGTTTTGAAGGGACCAGTACAAAAACAGTCATCAGGTACAATGGCACTGTCACCTGGACTCCACCGGCAAACTACAAAAGTTCCTGTACTATAGACGTCACATTTTTCCCATTTGACCTACAGAACTGTTCCATGAAATTTGGTTCTTGGACTTATGATGGATCACAGGTTGATATAATTCTAGAGGACCAAGATGTAGACAAGAGAGATTTTTTTGATAATGGAGAATGGGAAATTGTGAGTGCAACGGGGAGCAAAGGAAATAGAACCGACAGCTGTTGCTGGTATCCGTATGTCACTTACTCATTTGTAATCAAGCGCCTGCCTCTCTTTTATACCTTGTTCCTTATAATACCCTGTATTGGGCTGTCATTTTTAACTGTACTTGTCTTCTATCTTCCTTCAAATGAAGGTGAAAAGATTTGTCTCTGCACTTCAGTACTTGTGTCTTTGACTGTCTTCCTTCTGGTTATTGAAGAGATCATACCCTCGTCTTCAAAAGTCATACCTCTGATTGGAGAGTATCTGGTATTTACCATGATTTTTGTGACACTGTCAATTATGGTAACCGTCTTCGCTATCAACATTCATCATCGTTCTTCCTCAACACATAATGCCATGGCGCCTTGGGTCCGCAAGATATTTCTTCACAAGCTTCCCAAACTGCTTTGCATGAGAAGTCATGTAGATAGGTACTTCACTCAGAAAGAGGAAACTGAGAGTGGTAGTGGACCAAAATCTTCTAGAAACACACTGGAAGCTGCGCTCGATTCTATTCGCTACATTACAAGACACGTCATGAAGGAAAATGATGTCCGTGAGGTCTGTGATGTGTATTTACAAACGCAGATCTGCTTCCATTCTAAGTTCAGAAGTTACTTTCACTAATTTTGGCAGAGTAAACAGCATGTCCCTTAAGTAAGACTAAGCATAGATTGAGGGCCAGAATTGTTGACATAATTTTCTATAAAAGAGCTTTACTAAGGCTTGTTTCAGTTAAAGCACCTGCAAAATGGGGGCATTTACACAAATCTCACTTCTCCACTTCCCCCATCAGCATCTTGGATAACTCTAAAGAAAATTTAGTGTTATATATTCTAAGGAATAATAATCCCGCCATATTTCTTGGCTCTGACATGATGAATTGTTTTAATTTCTTGGGGTGAGGGCAGTGGGTGAACTGTTTTAATTTTGTCTTCAGTAACTTTGTTTCTAAATTGTGACAATCTGTAGGCAGAACTCCATTGTAACAGTTAATGGAGTTGTCAAAAGTTCTTTTAGGCTGGGCGCAGTGGCTTCACGCCTGTAATCCCAGCACTTTGGGAGGCTGAGGCGGGTGGATCATTTGAGGTCAGGAGTTTGAGATCAACCTGGTCAACATGGTGAAACCCCGTTTTTACTAAAAATACAAAAATTAGCTGGGCATGGTGGCACATGCCTGTAGTCACAGCTACTCGGGAGTATGAGGCAAGAGAATTGCTTGAACCCAGGAGGCAGAGGTTGCAGTGAGCCGAGATCAGGCCATTGCAATCCAGCCTGGGCGACCGAGCAAGACTCCGTCTCAAAAAAAAAAAAAAAGTTCTTTTAAAGAATGAGCCTAATGTGGAACTTATAAAATTCAGTCTTGTCACTGTTATTTCTCCTATTGTGTATTATTTTAAACCTACGACTATAGTAATATTTTCATAATTGAATGCACATTAAAATTATGTGAATTATAATTTGTAAAGCTATTTTAAATGGAAAATTTCCATCAGGTATGAGGAGACAGAATAAATCTGGCAAAATCACAGCTTTTACCCCAAAAGGGACATTTGATGTATTTTTTTAAACTTTTTTTTCATATTTGAATGATTTAATTTCAATGACTTTCCTTATTGTATTTATTTCAATAGGTTTTTGGGGAACATGTGATCACATGCATAAGTTCTTTCATGCTGATTTCTGAGACTTTGGTGCACCCATCATAAAAACTTTCAATGCTTGTGGGTTTGTAAAGTATTTGGTGGTAGCATAATGAAATTAGTTTATAAGGTTTGGAGCTATCAATGGAGTTTTTAAAATTACATATATTTGTTAGATAATGGTTTAAACTGAGATGGAATTTAATAAATGTCTGCAAAGTATTGTGCAAAAGGGTCATGGCTCATATTACTAGGACCAGGGATGTTGGTTTTATTTTCAGATGAAAACAGAAGCAGAGGTGGCCAGGTGCGGTGGCTCACTCCTGTAATCCCAGCACTTTGGAAGCCTGAGGCAGGTGGATCATGAGGTCAGGAGTTTGAGACCAGCCTGGCCAATATGGTGAAACACTGTCTCTCCTAAAAATAGAACAATTAGCTGGGTGTGGCGGCGTGTGCCTGTAGTCCCAGCCACTTGGGAGGCTGAAGCAGAAGAATCACTTAAACTTGGGAGGCAGAGGTTGCAGTGAGCCGAGATCACGCCACTGCACTCCAGCCTGGGGGACGGAGCGACTCCATCTCAAAATAAGCAGAGAAGTAACAGTGTTTACAATGCCCTAAATTCTAAACTATCCTACACTTTGGAGGCACAGTTCCTATAGAGGACACCATCCTTCATAGAGGCTCGGGGCCAGGGAAGCCCCTGGTCAAGGAAATGGCCTTGTAGAAAGGGAAGCCCCTGCTGCTTAGCGGCTGGGCTCATCCTTCTTTTTCCTTGTGGTGGCTCCGAGCTGCTGAGCCAGCTCCCTACTAAAGCTGGCTCCAGGGAAGACCGTTCTGTGCTCATGAAATTAGACTGAAGTGGTCCCTAGGAAATCCAAAAATAAATAGTGTATGTGAGGAAGATGAACAGCTTTCTAACATGCATTCTGAACCAACTTTTAATTTGGCATGAAATTAATCTCATGCTAGAGTCTCTCAAAATATTAAAATAAGTAAACACTACTGGGCAAGAATAAGTAGCAAGAATATATAGTAAGAATAATTTTTTTAGTTTATTGTAAAATATCCAAGTAGTCTCATTTTTAATCTATCAAAATAAACCACTTGTAATATGTTGATGTGTAAATGAACATATTTTGTAGTGTCTTTTAAAGCTTATATCTATAATAGACCATCAGGCTGGTGTCTGTCCCTGAGCTGCATATAGGGTCACTTACCGTTTAGAGGCAGCAATGGGAGGCAGAAATTGATTTGGCTTCTAATTCAGTGTGTTTGTTATATCTTAAAATGTGTACACAATTTACAATTATTTAATGCATTTTTATTTTTTTCATAACAGGTTGTTGAAGATTGGAAATTCATAGCCCGGGTTCTTGATCGGATGTTTCTGTGGACTTTTCTTTTCGTTTCAATTGTTGGATCTCTTGGGCTTTTTGTTCCTGTTATTTATAAATGGGCAAATATATTAATACCAGTTCATATTGGAAATGCAAGTAAGTGAAGCCTCCCAAGGGACTGAAGTATACATTTAGTTAACACACATATATCTGATGGCACCTATAAAATTATGAAAATGTAAGTTATGTGTTAAATTTAGTGCAAGCTTTAACAGACTAACAGTTGCTAACCTCAATTTATGTTAACAGATGATCCATTTGAACAGTTGGCTGTATGACTGAAGTAGTAACTGATGAGATACATTTGATCTTCTAAAAATAGCAGCAAAATATTATCTGAACTAGACTAGTGAAAAATCTAGTATTTGTATCCTGGTGAATAATACTAATTTATAATCCACAGTAAAGTTCATCCTTTGTGCTGGAGAATTCCAGTTGTATTTGAAGACTGATTTTAAAACTTTTCTGCATTTGGTAAAGGTATGTAAACTTCCCTGTACTCACTGAGTAACAGCTAATCTTTAATATAATATTATACTGCTATATTTAAAAAGCTGACTACTTGATATAATTATTTAATGTGATGCTTGATATAATAATTACTTAATGTGGCCAGGTACGGTGGCTCACACCTGTAATCCCAGCACTTTGGGAGGCCGAGGTGGGCATATCACCTGAGGTTGGGAGTTTGAGACCAGCCTGACCAATGTAGAGTAAACCCCATCTCTACTAAAAATACAAAATTAGCCAGGGTGGTGGCGCACACCTGTAATCCCAGCTACCTGGGAGGCTGAGGCAGGAGAATCGCTTGAACCCAGGTGGCGGAGGTTGCAGTGAGCTGAGATCACGCCATTGCACTCCAGCCTGGGCAACAAGAGCAAAACTCCGTCTCAAATAATAATAACAACAACAACTTAATGTGATGCTGCTTTTCCATAACCAACATTTTAAAAATTAATGAAAAACAGGAATTGGGAACTCCTTTAAGGCTTACTTTATTCTTTAGATGCTTAAACTTAATAATTATTGTGTTAACTATTTCTGTAGCTTACCTTCCACTGTAAAGTCATACAGTAGACAACTCCTGTGGACACGCAGTAGCATATCCTTAACATTAATTTCAATCCTCTTGTCCACATTTCCCACAATTAATAGAATCATCTTCTCTATAAATTGTGGTAGTATCTCTTTATCCTTGATCTTAGAATAGTCAGTCCACTACAATTACATGAACCCCATTTAAAAAACATATTTAGGGCCGGGGGCAGTGGCTCACATCTGTAATCCAAGCTCTTTGGGAGGCTGAGGCGGGTGGATCACCAGAGGTTAGGAGTTCGAGACTAGCCTGACCAACATGGTGAAGCCCCGTCTCTACCAAGAATACAAAATATTACTTGGGCGTGGTAGCAGGCACCTGTAGTCTCAGCTACTCAAAAGGCTGAGGCAGGAGAATCGCTTGAACTTGGGAGGTGGAGGTTGCAGTGAGCCAAGACTGCACCATTGCACTCCAGCCTGGCAACAAGAGCAAAACTGTCTCAAAAAGTAAATAATAAAAAACATATGTTGGTCTAAATCATTCTGTGAGAAAACAATCTTCTAATATGAAAAATAGTATTCTAATTTGGTATATGCACACTGTTATATACCTGTAATATTTCAGTTTTCTCTCCTTCATTTTAACAATTACAGTAATAGAATCTTAAGAGTTGCAAGGGCCTTTAGATGTAATCAATCTTAGCCTATTGCTAGTACAGCGTAAATGATTTAGTACAGTATAATGTATCACAGTTAAATTCCATCTCTAAATGTCACCAGTTTAGGTGTGACCAGGTAGCAAACACTGACAGAAACCCTCTATTCAATTTAGAACTCTTAGCTGTTGAGATCACAAACACCTCATTTATTTATAATAAGTAACCTATCTAAGTTCAAGCCAATGCTCTTTGGAAGGCAGAGGAGACCCTATCTAATTTGCATTTAATTGTAGGCAGGTGTTTAATGCCATTTAATGAGTGAAAGCCTGGTGTGATGAATTTAAATTGCCTGCTAGCTACCTACCTTAGCTCGTATACATCCCTGATCCCTCTTATACTACCATTACTGTTACTTATGATTTTTATATATAAATAAATTTTACCGACATCTTTGACTTACTGAAACATGAGTCACAGCGGGCTGCAATTCGGTCCATTTTATTTTTGCACAGGAAAAACTAGTGAGACAAGATTCAAACAGTCTCTGTGAATCATCTGTCAGTGATGATGATCATGTTAAGATTCAGAAGTGTAGTACATGATACTCTTAACAATTTGTCTAAAGCAATGTTTCTCAACCAGGGGCAATTTTGCTCCTAAGGGGACATTTAACAATGGAGACATTCTTGGTTATCGTAACTGGTGAAGAAGCAGGGTATGTCACTGGCATCTAGTGAGTCGAGGCTAGGGTACTGCTAAAGATCCTACAATGCATAGGATACCCCCACTCTATACCAACACATACTTATCCAGCCCAAAATGTCCATAGTGCTAAGGCTGAGAAACCCTGTTTTAAAGGTTCATGCTAAGGTCCAAATGTGTCCTCCCCAAATTCGTATGTTGAAACCTAATCCCAGCATGATTGTCTTAGATAGAAGGTGGGGCCTTGGAAAGGTGATTAGGCCGTGGGGGCTCTGCTCTCATGAATGGGGTTAGTGCCCTTATAAAATAGACCCCACAGAGGTAGCTAGTCCCTTCAGTCATGTGGGGACACAGCTAGGAGGCACCCTTTGAGGAAGAGGACCCTCACCAGACACCAAATTTGCTGGTGCCTTGACCTTGGACCTCCAAACCTCCAAAACTGAGAAATTTCTGTTGTTTATAATCCACCCAGTTTATGGTGTTCTAAGACAGTTATATTAACAATGAATAACTAGGCATGATTTCTCATGGGTAAATTCCGTATAATTTAGAAGTATGCAAGAGAAGTAGTTGAAGCTCTCTGAAACGGAGGCATAGCCCTTTAGACCCAGTAAAGAACGAGAAATGCATGGTAAGAAATGAGTAACAGTGGGGGATTGCTGAATTAGTATAAACCTTCAAAGAGATTATGGGATAAATAAGAAAAATCACTGGGAGATCTGTAGTGATAACTGGAATGACTTTTCATATTTCTGAACAGCATTTTTCCATCCAGTTTTGTCTCAACTAAGAGGAAACATTTTTACATGTATATTCCATAGCATAGCATAGCATACTACTTATCACATAGAATCACATTTTGACATCTCTTTACCATACCAAAAAGGCTAGTTAAATGTTCATTTATCCATAATAAATACTCTTGACATTTTTTTTTTGCATGATTCCAAGATAACTGGAAAATAAACCTCGAAATGCCAAAAACAAAGCTGGTAGCTTGATAACAGAAAGTACGTTCCTACTAGGAAGCAGCCTCCTCCTGCCCTGACACAAGGCAGTCTCCCAGGCAGGCACACAGCTTAGTGCTTATGCATCTTCCCTGGCCATCAGGGGTTGCAGAAACAATCCTGCTGTCCCTAGAATGCACACCAGGGTGAAAACCCACAGAAAAATACGATCAATCACCATGGCAACATACTTCCAATCATCTTGAATCTGCAAAACAAAATGATAGAAGAGAAAAAAAACATGGAGGGAAAGGCAAATGAATAAATTTTCAATACTGAAGATGTAATCACGTTGCAGTAGAAGCCATTTTGTCTCTAATATGCAGGAAGCCCTTTTTTTTTCCTAATTGATGTGGTCTGAGGAAATCCACCATTCTCAAGTTTCTCTTTATGCAGGAGAGAAACAGGTATAAGAGATCTGTCATGTTACATCTGTTTCAAATCAGAAGGTTCCTAAAAATGCATAACCTAGTTTTTTCTAAATTGAATTCCAATTTTATAAAGTTAGTGAAACCAGTTACTTAGGCTTCCATGGCAGGATTCTGGGCCTTGGTTAGAATGGCTAATATAGTCCAATATAATCTACCATTGTTTCAAAGTACTCCTTATCCAGTTTTAGATACAAATTTCTGGCTGGGCGCAGTGGCTCACCCCTGTAATCCCAGCACTTTGGGAGGCTGAGATCACATGAGGTCAGGAGTTTGAGACCAGCCTGGCCAACGTGGTGAAACCCTGTTGAAACCCTGTCTCTACCAAAAATACAAAAATTGGCCAGGAGTGGTGGCACATGCCTGTAATCCCAGCTACTTGGGAGGCTGAGGCATGAGAATTTCTTGAACCCGGGAGGCGGAGGTTGCAGTGAGCAGAGATCGTGCCACTGCACTCCAGCCTGGGCAACAGAGCGAGACCCTGTCTCAAAAACAAATTTCCTTTTAACATCTGTTCCAAAAATGAGATAAGCATATCAGGGCAAGTCCATCCTCATCACTCTTTCCCTCCCCACTGCCCTCTCCACAATGCCCAGCTGATCAAAAGTCATTTTTACTTGTAAGGCCAAAGTATCATGGAATACTGTGCAGTTGGAGAGCAGATTGAACATCAGAAATAATTGCTGACAATAAAGTAAAAGTTGGGAGAAAAAGCAAGACCAGTTGTATATAATACAGCTTCAATTTGGGCTTGAAATAGGAAGGAAAATTGTAGGGTAATTATACTGCTAGACAATTCAGAAAGCAAAGAAGCCATAATTGAATTGAGAGAACCCATGAGTCAGCTGATTTTGAAGCAATAATAATAAAGAGGCAGCATGTAATTTATTAATTTAAGTATACTGAGATGGCGCTGGGAGATGAAGATTTTACGTCACCATTGTGAGCTTGAGTAAATGTGTTCTCTTGGTGACACTACTGTCATAGGTAAAATGAGAATTATGATGCCATATTTGCCATGAGGTACTTTATTTGAATTCCTAAGACTGGTTTGTGTGTGCTTCAGATACACCTTGAGATGTAAGATTCCGACCCACCCCCTACCAGCCACCTCCTAAGGCTCTAGGAGGCAGAGGTGTGGAAAAGCAGAGACTTGGAGACAAACTGATTAGAATCCCAGCTTGGCTCATTTTGAGTTGTGAGAATCTGGGTAAATTCCGTGACCGCTCTTAGCCTCAATTTCCTTATCTGTAAAATGGGGATAAGAACAGTACTTCCCTCAGGAGGTTGTTTCAGAACAGAGTCCTTAATGAATAGAGCCTAGTGATACTAATGTTGATTTATAAAATGACCCTTACTCAAGCCTCATGAAGAAAGATGACACTTGGGTCTTACACATGAATAGAAATAGTGGTGCAAAAACAGCTGGCTGGACAGAAATTTTATATCTTTTTTTTTTTTTTTTTGAGACAGGGTCTTGCTTTGTTGTTCAAGCTGGAGTGCAGGGGCGCAATCATGGCTCGCTGCAGCCTCGACCTCCCGGGCTCAAGGAATCTTCCCCACTCAGCTTCCCGAGTAGCTGGAACTACAGGTGTGTGTCACTACACTTGGGCAATTTTTTGTTTTTTGAGACGCCCAGGCTCTTGTCGCCCAGGCTGGAGTGCAGTGGCATGACCTCGCCTCACTGCAACCTCCACCTCCCAGGTTCAAGCAATTCTCCTGCCTCAGCCTCCTGAGTAGCTGAGATTACAGGTGCCCAGCACCATGCCCAGCTAATTTTTGTATTTAGTAGAGATGTGGTTTTATGTTGGCCAGGCTGGTCTCGAACTCCTGACCTCAGGTGATCCACCTGCCCTGGCCTCCCAAAGTGCTGGGATTGCAGGCGAGAGCCACTGCACCTGGCAATTTTTTTTTTTTTTTTTTTTTTGGGACAGAGTCTCACTCTGTCACCTAGGCTGGAGTCCAGTGGCGTGATCTTGGCTCACTGCAACCTCTGTCTCCCAAGTTCAAGCAATTCTTGTGCCTCAGCCTCCCAAGTAGCTGAGATTACAGGCTCATGCCACCACCCCCCCACTAATTGTATTTTTAATAGAGATGGAGGTTCATCATGTTGGCCAGGCTGGTCTTGAACTCCCAACCTCAGGTGATCCACCTGCCTCGGCCTCCCAAAGTGTTGGGATTACAGGCGTGAGCCACTGCACCTGGCCTGATTTTTAAATTTTTTTTAGAGAAAGGGTTTCCTTTCCCTACGTGGCCCAGGATGGTTTTGAACTCCTGGGCTCAAGTGATCCTCCTGCCTTGGCCTCCTAAAGTGTTGGATTACAGGTGTAAGCCACTGTGCCTGGCTTATATCTAACTCCTAAAGTCTTTAAAGATATTGGCCATTTTCTGATGAGTCACAGATGTCAGGCAAAATGGTGAATGAACTAGCCCAAATTGAGAGCTGGCCCAGAAGCATAAGACTACTTTAAAGACCCAGAAACTGGGAAGGTGTGGCCAGAGACTGGGGATGGCAGGGGGGAGGGGCTTGGTGGAGGGGAGAGCTAGGGAGAGATTTTTGTTCCCCTGCCATTTTGCCTCTTTAGCCTGCCACTCTCAGCCCAGAGATGCAGGTTCAGGGGGTCCCTCGCAAGCCTAGCAGAGCCTGGCTAAAGGGAAGTGCAGAGAACTGAGCTGCCCATTGACTGGTGGAGCCTGAGGCTTTCCTCCTCCCCTTTGTAGCCCCCTGGATTTATTTTTCTTATTGGCATGCCTTCTCAAGAATGTTTATGGATAAATGTTCTTCTGAGGGCTCAAAAGGCCAGTTGTGGTGGATCACACCTTTAATCCTAGCACTTTGGGAGGCCAAGGCAGGAGAAATGCTTAAGTCCAGGAGTTCGAGACCAGCCTGGGCAACACAGTGAGACCCCGCCTCTTCAAATTAAAAAAAAAAAATTAGCTGGGTGCAGTGGCATACACCTGTAGTCCTAGCTATTTGGGAGGCTGAGGTTGGAGGATTGCTTGAGCCCAGGAGTTAGAGGCTACAGTGAGCTACGATGGCTCCACTGCACTCCAATGTGGATGACAGAGCAAGACTGTCTCAAAAAAAAAAAAAAAAAAAAAAAGAAAATTAAAGGCTAAAAATTTTATTGTAGCCTCACTTTTTTTATTTTGGTAGAAATAGGGTTTTTCCATGTTGCCCAGGCTGGTCTTGAACTCCTGGGCTCAAGCGATCTACCCATCTCAGCCTCCTAAAGTGCTGGGATTACAGGCATGAGTCACCTTGCCCATCCCCTCAGTTTTATTTTAATTTATTATTTATTATCTTTTAAGAAATGAGGTCTCACTATGTTGCCCAGGCTGGTCTCTAACTCCTGGCCTCAAGCAATCCTCCTGCTTTGGTCTTGCAAACTGCTGGGATTACAGGTGTGAGCCACTGTGCCTGGCCATAGCCTCACTTCAAAGAGAGAATAGCTGGATACAAAACTCTTCAGCTAAGACTGAAGTTCCACACATCAAGGACCACACAGCCCCGGCCTCAGCTACAGGAAAAGTTTATATACTATGTGATTCCATTTATATGAAACTCAAGAATAGTAAAACTGGCCGGGTGCGGTGGCTCACACCTGTAATCCCAGCACTTTGGGAGGCCAAGCAGGCAGATCACCTGAGGTCGGGAGTTCGAGACCAGCCTGACAAATATGGCAAAATCCCGTCTCTATTAAAAATACAAAAAATTAGCCAGGCATGGTAGCAGGCAGGCACCTGTAGTCCCAGACACTTGGGAGGCTGAGGCATATGAATCACTTGAACCTGGGAAGCAGAGGTTGCAGTGGGCAGAGATTGTACTACTGCACTCCATTCTGGGTGACAGAGCAAGACTCCATCTCAAAAAAAAAAAAAAAAGAATAGATAACACTAATCAATTATCAAATAAGTCAGTATAATGGTTCTTTTTTAAAAAATTAATTAATTAAAGAAAGGACTTCACTCTGTCACCCAGGCTGGAGTGCAGTGGCATGATCACGGCTCACTAGACTTCCTGGGCTCCAGTGTTCCTCTCACCTCAGCCTCCTGAGGAGCTGGAACTACAGGCACGTGCCACCACGCCTGGCTAATTTTTGTATTTCTGTTAGAGATAGGGTTTTGCTATGTTTCCCAGGCTGGTCTCAAACTCCTGATCTCAAGCTGTCCACCTGCCTCAGCCTCCTAAAGTGCTAGGATTACAGGCGTGAGCCACTGCACCTAAGCCAGGATGGTGGGTACCAAGCAGGGAGGGAGACACTGACTGGCAAGGGCATTGGGGAACTTTCTGGGGGCAGTGGGAGTGTTCTATATCTTTACCTGGATCTTGGTTACATGGTTGTATACATGAGGTAAAAACTCATTGAGATGTACACTGAAGAGGTGTGCACTTTACTCCACGCAAATTCTTCCTCAATGAGAACACGTATACAATTAGAAAGTAAAAATAAAGGCCAGGTGCGGTGGCTCACGCCTGTAGTCCCAGCATTTTGGGAGACCAAGGTGAGCAGATTGTTTGAGTCGAAGAGTCTGAGACCAACCTGGGCAACATGGCAAAACCCCATTGCTACAAGAAAATTAGGGTATGGTGGTGGGGCATCTGTAGTTCAAGCTACTTGGGAAACAGGTGGGAGAATGAATCACTTGAGCCGGGAGGCGGAAGTTGCAGTGAACCAAGATTGCGCCACTGCACTCCAGCCTGGGCAACACAGCAGGACCCTGTCTCAAAGTAAAAAAAAATATAACCTCAGTTAACCAATACTAACTGGAGATCATCTGGCCCCATGCCCTTTTCCAGCCTACATCCTAATCTAGCCTATTGGCATCAGGTGTTTTCATGGTCCAGCCTGCTGGCAGCCTGGTGGCTAGCTTCAGGGTACCACATACCAAGCTTTATCATCCCATTTTACAGATGAAAAAATAGGCTCAGGGAGGTGAGGTGATATACCCAAGGACATATAACTGGTCTTAACACAGGCCACTGACTCCAGAGTATAATTTCTTAACTGCTACCCTATGCCTTGCCCCACGAGGAACCCATAAATGTTTGTTGAATGAATGAATGACCAATGTAATAAAAGCCATATCCTTACCTCTTTGGCTTCGTTTTGTGCTTTCATATTTTCAGCAATATACTTGACACTTTGGATGGCTTCTTTGATTTCTGGTGACAAAGCAGAGAGGGACAGCACAGCATCAACAGATTCAGAACTAGAGCTTCTCGTGAGGTTAGCACTGAAATTGGAGATTTTTATCCTGCGGTGGTGGCAGTAACCACACATCCCGTCTTGGCAGGGGTAGCCCTCCTTGCAGCCTTTGGACTCCGCACGGCTGAAGCAATTCAGATTTGAGAGCTCGGCACCGTAGAGGGGCCTCGGCTTCTGAGCGTTGCCCTCGTTGCCTGTTGGCCTGGTCATGAACATGACCCTGGGGAGCAGGTTCAAGAATACAGTCTTTACCCATGAGGGCATTGTGTGTGTCGTCGGGGTTCTGTAGTGCACATTGAGCACGAAGACAGTGATGACGATGGACAAGGTTACGAAAATCATGGTGAACAGGAGGTACTCTCCGATCAGGGGGATGACTAGCGAGGTGGAGGGGATGGTCTCAGTGATCACCAGGAGAAACACCGTCAGGGAGAGGAGGACGGAAATGCACAGGGTCACCTTCTCGCCGCAGTCGGAGGGCAGGTAGAAGACGAGCACAGTGAGGAAGGAGATGAGCAGGCAGGGGATGATGAGGTTGATGGTGTAGAACAAGGGCAGGCGCCGGATGTACAGCGAGTATGTGATGTCAGGGTAGATCTCCTCGCAGCAGTTGTACTTGATGTCGTGTTTGTAGCCTGGGGCTTTGATGATGGCCCACTCGCCACTCTCCCAATAGTCCTTGAGGTTCATGGAGGAGCCGATCAGGACCAGATCGATTTTCGCCTTGTCGTAGGACCAGGAACCGAACTTCATGGTGCAGTTTTGGTAATCAAACGGGAAGTAGGTCACATCGATTTTGCAGGAGCTCTTAAAGATGGCCGGAGGTATCCAAGTCACCTCCCCAGTGTACTTGAGTAAGGCTTTGGTCTTGTCGTCCACCTGGAAATCCCCAACAGCACTGCAAAGACAAAGAGGGGGCACAGTGACACACGGTCATTAACACTTGGTCATATCGTGGTCTTCTTGACCAGCTTCTCACAGGAAGTAATGATTTGGAAGGCAGCGGAAGATGAGAGCTGAAAGTGCCATAAAAGGTCACCCGATTCCTGGCCGCATTTACCAACAGGGATACTGAGGCCCAAGCTCCCTCCCCAGCAACAATCTGAGATACTGATCACCACCCCCCTACCCGACAGGGCAGGCCACCAGTTCATCTCACAACACAGGTCCCAAACTGGCACAGACTCCCAAATGCCTGAAGAGGATTGTTCTCCCTTTAATTAAAGAAATGGGAGGAAGGTCATCCTCCTGGAGCCAGGTGCTGAAGCAGCCTTTGGGATTATTTGCCACCCAGGGTCCCTGAGGCTTGGCCCTCTCCTCATTCAGTCTGCACCGGGCACCTAACGTGTGTGTGAAACCAGACTGTGGAGCTGGAAGGGGCTGCACAGACCACCCAGGGGACTCCACCCCCATTAAACAGAACCTTGTCAGATGGATTTATTTCCAAACCCTATCTCTGGATCCTGATTCAACCATTCCCTGTACCCTCCCCACCCCCATTCTTCCCAGTACTGTTTTACAATAATCATGTTTTTGCTTCTTTGTCTTTCGAATTCAGCATAACAGGTTTCTTCACTGTGTCCTTATCTATCCCCATTTTCTCCCCATGTTTCTTCTCCCTTCCTTTTCACTATGTGCATCCTGACTTTATTTTCACACAAATCCACATTTTTCTTTTTTCTTTTTGGAGACACAGTCTCACTCTGTTGCCCAGGCTAGAATGCAGTAGCTCACTATAATCTTTGTCTCCCTGGGTTCAAGCAAGTCTCCTGCCTCAGCCTCCTGAGTAGCTGGAATTATAGGCATGTGCCACAACACTCGGCTACTTGTTGTATTTTTAGTAGGGATGGAGTTTTGCCATGTTGGCCGGGCTGGGGGATGGAGTTTTGCCATGTTGGCTGGGCTGGTCTCGAACTCCTGACCTCAAGTGATCCGCCCACCTCAGCCTCCCAAAGTGCTGAGATTACAGGCTTGAGCCACTGCCTGGCCTTAGAAATGTACATTTTTTCTAGGAATAGTCTTGTTGGTTTGTTCGACAGAAAATCAGCTGACGATCCCTGTTGAGTCTTGCATTGGGCATTCCATCCGCAATGGCCAGATGAGGCCATCGGAGGGCAAGGCCGGTTTCTTCCACAACAATGGCCCTGCCCAGGAAGGTTCTTAAACATTCCTCAGATCAGCCCTGTTAAGTTTCTTAGCCTTGTGAAGGCATTTACATCCTTCAAAGGGAGCAACCGCCATACTCCTTTGCCTTGTAAACAATGACAAAGCCTAAACATTTAGGGATATCCTTGTGCTGCTGTAATTGGATGGGAACCTGTGAAAACAGAAGGGGAATGTTCTGGTGCGTGTCCTTCTTCCTTGCTAGTCTCTCCTGGGCCTCAGTTGAGCAGGATGATCATTACCTATGAAGGCTCAATGCCAAAGCCACTACCTATCTTTCCTCTGGTTGGCTGGTTTGCCCCCAATGGTGCCCTGCTGAGTTTATACATCCTTAGCCCCAATTTCACTCCCACCATGCCCTTAATTCCCTATGAGTATTCCTGCTCCTGGCTCCAGGAAAAAGGTAGGTAGGAGGGTGGGGTGGAGGTGAATATCTACGCAGTCCCCAAGTGGACTCAGCCCATGCTCAGCACTGAGGGGCCCTGGAGAGGGCTGGGCTAAGCAGAAGGTTGAAAAGACCCTCGGGAAGGCAGAGGCCTCCTGAACCAATTCCTTACAGCATCCTGGATCAACAAAATGTCAGAGCGGCAAGGGAGCTTCAGGGCCCAGGGGTTGGCAAGCTGCGGTCCTCTTTCTGTAAATAAAATCTGGGGGGAATAGTGCCACTGCCTTTTGTTGTCTATTATCTATAGCCACTTTTGAGCTCCAAGAGCAGAGGTGAATAGCTGTGACTGTCACTGTTCGACCCACAATGCCTAAAATATTCTTTGGCCCTTTAGATAAAACATTTGCTAGCCCCTGCTCTAGTCCAATGCCTTCATTTTGCCGAAGAGAAAACTGACGGTCAAAGGACAGGAATGACTTGCTCGAGACTCCACAGAGTTTATGGCAGAACCTTGGCCATTCAGAACTTGGGTCCCCAAGTGAGGAGACACAGAAATGTGTGCACGTGCCCATAGAACATATACTAGAGGTTAGCTGAGCTTGGCTGATGGCTCATTTCTGGGGATCGTGGTCACTGTGGCTGCTGCCCACAGCACCCCTGGGGTGTGTCCACCCAGATCAGAAGGCCTGTATGCTGCCTGGGGCAGTGTCAACAGTCGTATCTCTGCTATCAGAAGACAGAACATGCAGACCCAGCTGGAGACTGGGGTCTGGCACAGCACCAGCCTCATAAAGGGCACTCAGTAAATATTTGTTGACCTAACAAATGACCAAAAAATAAATGAAAGCCAGGTGCAGTGGCTCACACCTGTAATACTAATACTTTGGGAGGCTGAGGCGGGTGGATCACCTGAGGTCAGGAGTTTGAGACCAGCCTGGTCAACATGACAAAATCCCGTCTCTACTAAATATACAAAAATTAGCCGGGTGTGGTGGTGCACACCTGTAATACCAGCTACTCGGGAGGCTGAGGCAGGAGAATTGCTTGAACCCAGGAGGTGGAAGCTGCAGTGAGCTGAGATGGCACCACTGCACTCCAGCCTGGGTGACAGAGTGAGATTCTGTCTCAGTCAGTATCACACCCAGAGATGGCTGGCAGCAAGGGACAGCATTGGTGGGAAGGGTCTGAGCAACGTACTGCCAAACGATGTGAGGCAATTAAAAAAAGAAAAGGTAGTATGGGTGCAAATGATCAGCCGAGGTAGCACTATCATATAGGGGGCATTTAAGAACAGAAGTGGGGTGGGGTGGGGAGGGGCATTTAAGAACAGAAGTGGGGTAGGGTGGGGAGGGGCATTTAAGAACAGAAGTGGGGTGGGGTGGGGAGGGGCATTTAAGAACAGAAGTGGGGTGGGGTGGGGAGGGGCATTTAAGAACAGAAGTGGGGTGGGGTGGGGAGGGCCATGAGAAAGATCATGCTGGCATGGGTTTTTAAAATCTCTCTAAATTTCTTCAGAAAAATAAATAGGGCAACTAGGATGACAGCAAAATAACTCTTCTGATCACATCGTCAACAAAGTTAGGTTACACAGCACCTCAGGATATGAGAGTATGCGGTCAGACCACCACCACAAGCAGGACCTGTGGGACCCACATGCGATTAGCTGCGGGGTAGAGACAGCCGGGGGAAAAGAAAGAAGGGTTCTCATGTCCTGAGATCCTAAGAGTGCCAGACACAGGAATCTCCAAGAAGTGGCGGTCCCTCAAAAGACGAGGACCCCACTCTGCACTGAATCCTCAGCAAGGGGAACAACGGAACAGAGAGGGCTCCACAGGTTCCAATTTGTGGGCAAGAACCAAAAAAACCCCCCGGGAATCCACTCAGGGTCTGCAGAGGTCAGTCAGGGCTGGCGTGGGCTCTTGAGGATGTCAGAAATGCCTCCCAAAACCTCCCTTTCAGAAGGACAGAGACCCACTCAGAAAAAGCTGCTTATGGTAGGATCCAAACTCAATGGGGTAAGAAGTGGGGATGAGAAGAGAAAGAAGGTTCAGAAACTGAAGTCAGCATCCAGAGGAAGCAGCTCGTGGAGGTGCCATGACTGTGCGGTAATGTCATGACTGTGGAGACTGGGGAGGTGGCCATGCATTGAGAAAAGTGTCACCTCAAGGTAACTATCCATCTTCTCCTATTCCCTCCAAGAACTTGCCCTAAAAGTACAGCAAGGCCATCTATTTAAACAAGAGCAATGAAGCTTTATGAAAACATATTGTAAGAAAAACACAACTGGGTACAGCAGCTCATGCCTGTAATCCCAGCACTTTGGGAGGCTGAGGCAGGTGGATCACCTGAAGTCAGGAGTTCGAGACCAGCCTGGCCAACATGGTGAAACCCCGTCTCTACCAAAAATACAAAAAAAAAATTTAGCTAGGCGTGGTGGCAGGCACCTGTAGTCCCAGCTACTTGGGAGGCTGAGGCAGAAGAATCGCTTGAATCCGAGAGGCAGAGGTTGCAGTGAGCCAAGATCATGCCATTGCACTCCAGCCTAGGTAACGAGCAAAAAAAACTATGTCTCAAAAAAAAAAAAAAAAGAAAAATACAAACACAAGTAACTGAATTAACACACACACAGGGAACGGCAATGACAAAAATAGAGCCACCAAGCAGATGAAGCTGACGATAATCTGATATTACAAATTAAGTAAAAAGAAACTAAGAAATTTTTAGAAACTGTGAAAGAACAACAGAAATCAGAAAAGGGATAATTTGGTTAAATGAAAGAATGTATAAAGAACTAGCAGAATTTAGGAAAGAATTAGGAAAAAGAAAAAAATCATTTTAGAAATAAAACCAGAAAAGGCCAGGTGTGGTGGCTCAGGCCTGTAATCCCAGCACTTTGGGAGGCCAAGGTGGGTGGATGACAAGGTCAGGAGATCGAGACCATCCCGGCTAACACAGTGAAACCCCGTCTCTACTAAAAAAAATACAAAAAAATTAGCTGGATGTGGTGGTGGGTGCCTGTAGTCCCAGCTACTTGGGAAGCTGAGGCAGGGGAATGGTGTGAACCTGGGAGGTGGAGCTTGTAGTGAGCTGAGATCACGCCACTGCGAGAGTCCGTCTCAAAAACAAAACAAAACAAAACAAAAAACACACAAAAAAGAAAGAAAACCAGAAGAAACGTAAGAACAAGCAGTCTGGGTGTGATGGCTCACACCTGTAATCCCAGCACTTTGGAAGGCTGAGGCGGGCAGATCATTTGAAGTCAGGAGTTTGAGACCAGCCTGGCCAACATTGTGAAACCCCATCTCTACTAACAATACAAAAAATTAGCTGGGTATGGTGGCACACACCTGTAATCCCAGCTACTCAGGAGGATGAGGCAGGAGAATAGCTGGAACCCAGGAGGCAGAGATTGCAGTAAGCCAAGGCACTCCAGCCTGGCTGACACAGCGAGACTCTGTCTCCAAAAAAAAAAAAAAAAAAAAAAGATTTTCATGGAAGGTAAAGAGGAGCCAAGAATTTTACACCCAGCCAAGTTACCTAAAAGTATTCTCTAAAAAGGTTACAATGAATTATGAACTTGACAGAATACAGAACATACAGTGTCCATGAACACTTTGAGGATTCTATCAGTGAATGAACTTTAGAAAACAAAATATCATAGGAGAAAGGCTGGGCGTGGTGGCTCACGCCTGTAATCCCAGCACTTTGGGAGGCTGAGGTGGGCGGATCACGAAGTCAGGAGATCGAGACCATCCTGGCTAACACGGTGAAACCCCGTCGCTACTAAAAAAATACAAAAAAAATTCAAGTGGAGCCAAGATGGCTGAATAGGAACAGCTCCGGTCTACAGCTCCCAGCGTGAGTGACGCAGAAGATGGGTGATTTCTGCATTTCCATCTGAGGTACCAGGTTCATCTTACTAGGGAGTGCCGGACAGTGGGTACAGGACAGTGGGTGCGGCGCACTGTGCACAAACCAAAGCAGGGCGAGGCATTGCCTCACTTGGGAAGCGCAAGGGATCAGGGAGTTCCCTTTCCTAGTCAAAGAAAGGGGTGACAGACGGCACCTGGAAAATCGGGTCACCCCCACCCTAATACTGCGCTTTTCCAACGGGCTTAAAAAACAGCACACCAGGAGATTATATCCTGTACCTGGCTCAGAGGGTCCTACCCCCACGGAGTCTCACTGATTGCTAGCACAGCAGTCTGAGATCAAACTGCAAGGTGGCAGTGAGGCTGGGGGAGGGGCGCCTGCCATCTGCCAGGCTTGATTAGGTAAACAAAGCAGCTGGGAAGCTCGAACTGGGTGGAGCCCACCACAGCTCAAGGAGGCCTGCTTGCCTCTCTAGGCTCCACCTCTGGGGGCAGGGCACAGACAAACAAAAAGACAGCAGTAACCTCCGCAGACTTACATGTCCCTGTCTGACAGCTTTGAAGAGAGTAGTGGTTCTCCCAGCACGCAGCTGGAGATCTGAGAACAGGCAGACTGCCTCCTCAAGTGGGTCCCTGACCCCCGAGCAGCCTAACTGGGAGGCACCCCCGAGTAGGGGCAGACTGACACCTCACAGGGCCGGGTACTCCTCTGAGGCAAAACTTCCAGAGGAACGATCAGGCAGCAGCATTTGCAGTTCACCAAGATCCGCTGTTCTACAGCCACCGCTGTTCTGCAGCCACCACTGCTGATACACAGGCAAACAGCGTCTGGAGTGGACCTCTAGCAAACTCCAACAGACCTGCAGCTGAGGGTCCTGTCTATTAGAAGGAAAACTAACAAACAGAAAGGACATCCACACCAAAAACCCATCTGTACGTCACCATCATCAAAGACCAAAAGTAGATAAAACCACAAAGATGGGGAAAAACAGAGCAGAAAAACTGGAAACTCTAAAAAGCAGAGTGCCTCTCCTCCTCCAAAGGAACGTAGCTCCTCACCAGCAACGGAACAAAGCTGGACGGAGAATGACTTTGACGAGTTGAGAGAAGGCGGCTCCAGACGATCAAACTACTCCGAGCTACAAGAGGAAATTCAAACCAATGGCAAAGAAGTTAAAAACTGTGAAAAAAAAATTAGATGAATGGATAACTAGAATAACAAACGCAGAGAAGTCCTTAAAGGAGCTGATGGAGCTGAAAGCCAAGGCTCGAGAACTACGTGAAGAATGCAGAAGCCTCAGGAGCTGATGCGATCAACTGGAAGAAAGGGTATCAGTGATGGAAGACGAAATGAAGCGAGAAGGGAAGTTTAGAGAAAAAAGAATAAAAAGGAACGAACAAAGCCTCCAAGAAATATGGGACTATGTGAAAAGACCAAATCTACGTTTGATTGGTGTACCTGAAAGTGATGGGGAGAATGGAACCAAGTTGGAAAACACTCTGCAGGATATTATCCAGGAGAACTTCCCCAATCTAGCAAGGCAGGCCAACATTCAGATTCAGGAAATACAGAGAACGCCACAAAGATACTCCTCGAGAAGAGCAACTCCAAGACACATAATCGTCAGATTCACCAAAGTTGAAATGAAGGAAAAAATGTTAAGGGCAGCCAGAGAGAAAGGTCGGGTTACCCACAAAGGGAAGCCCATCAGACTAACAGCAGATCTCTCAGCAGAAACTCTACAAGCCAGAAGAGTGGGGGCTAATATTCAACATTTTTCAAGAAAAGAATTTTCAACCCAGAATTTCACATCCAGCCAAACTAAGCTTCATAAGTGAAGGAGAAATAAAATACTTTACAGACATGCAAATGCTGAGAGATTTTGTCACCACCAGGCCTGCCCTAAAAGAGCTCCTGAAGGAAGCACTAAACATGGAAAGGAACAACTGGTACCAGCCACTGCAAAAACATGCCAAAATGTAAAGACCATCAAGGCTAGGAAGAAACTGCATCAACTAATGAGCAAAATAACCAACTAACATCATAATGACAGGATCAGATTCACACATAACAATATTAACCTTAAATGTAAATAGGCTAAATGCTCCAATTAAAAGACACAGACTAGCAAATTGGATAAAGAGTTAAGACCCATCAGTGTGCTGTATTCAGGGAACCCATCTCACGTGCAGAGACACACATAGGCTCAAAATAAAGGGATGGAGGAAGATCTACCAAGCAAATGGAAAACAAAAAAAGGCAGGGGTTGCAATCCTAGTCTCTGATAAAACACTTTAAACCAACAAAGATCAAAAGAGACAAAGAAGGCCATTACATAATGGTAAAGGGATCAATTCAACAAGAAGAGCTAACTATCCAAAATATATATGCACCCAATACAGGAGCACCCAGATTCATAAAGCAAGTCCTTAGAGACCTACAAAGAGACTTAGACTCCCACACAATAATAATGGGAGACTTCAACATCCCACTGTCAACATTAGACAGATCAACCAGACAAAGTTAACAAGGATACCCAGGAATTGAACTCAGCTCTGCACCAAGCGGACCTAATAGACATCTACAGAACTCTCCACCCCAAGTCAACAGAACATACATTTTTTTTTTCAGCACCACACCACACCTATTCCAAAATTGACCACATAGTTGGAAGTAAAGCACTCCTCAGCAAATGTAAAAGAACAGAAATGATAACAAACTGTCTCTCAGACCACAGTGCAATCAAACTAGAACTCAGGATTAAGAAACTCACTCAAAACCGCTCAACTACATGGAAACTGAACAATCTGCTCCTGAATGACTACTGGGTACATAACGAAATGAAGGCAAAAATAAAGATGTTCTTTGAAACCAACAAGAACAAAGACACAACATACCAGAATCTCTGGGACACATTCAAAGCAGTGTGTAGAGGGAAATTTATAGCACTAAATGCCCACAAAAGAAAGCAGGAAAGATCCAAAATTGACTCCCTAACATCACGATTAAAAGAACTAGAAAAGCAAGAGCAAATACATTCAAAAGCTAGCAGAAGGCAAGAAATAACTAAAATCAGAGCAGAACTGAAGGAAATAGAGACACAAAAAACCCTTCAAAAAATTAATGAATCCAGGAGCTGGTTTTTTGAAAAGATCAACAAAATCGATAGACCGCTGGCAAGAGTAATAAAGAAGAAAAGAGACAAGAATCAAACAGATGCAATAAAAAATGATAAAGGGGATATCACCACCGATCCCACAGAAATACAAACTACCATCAGAGAATACTACAAACATCTCTACGCAAATAAACTAGAAAATCTAGAAGAAATGGATAAATTCCTGGACACATACACCCTCCCAAGACTAAACCAGGAAGAAGTTGAATCTCTGAATAGACCAATAACAGGCTCTGAAATTGTGGCAATAATCAATAGCTTACCAACCAAAAAAAGTCCAGGACCGGATGGATTCACAGCCGAATTCTACCAGAGGTACAAGGAGGAGCTGGTACCATTCCTTCTGAACTATTCCAATCAATAGAAAAAGAGAGAATCCTCCCTAACTCATTTTATGAGGCCAGCATCATCCTGATACCAAAGCCTGGCAGAGACACAACCAAAAAAGAGAATTTCAGACCAATATCCTTGATGAACATTGATGCAAAAATCCTCAATAAAATACTGGCAAACTGAATCCAGCAGCACATCAAAAAGCTTATCCACCATGATCAAGTGGGCTTCATCCCTGGGATGCAAGGCTGGTTCAACATACGCAAATCAATAAATGTAATCCAGCATATAAACAGAACCAAAGACAAAAACCACATGATTATCTCAATAGATGCAGAAAAGGCCTTTGACAAAATTCAACAACCCTTCATGCTAAAAACTCTCAATAAATTAGGTATTGATGGGACGTATCTCAAAATAATAAGAGCTATCTATGACAAACCCACAGCCAATATCATACTGAATGGGCAAAAACTGGAAGCATTCCCTTTGAAAACTGGCACAAGACAGGGATGCCCTCTCTCACCACTCCTATTCAACATAGTGGTGGAAGTTCTGGCCAGGGCAATTAGGCAGGAGAAGGAAATAAACGGTATTCGATTAGGAAAAGAGGAAGTCAAATTGTCCCTGTTTGCAGATGACATGATTGTATATTTAGAAAACCCCATTGTCTCAGCCCAAAATCTCAAGCTGATAAGCAACTTCAGCAAAGTCTCAGGATACAAAATCAATGTACAAAAATCACAAGCATTCTTACACACCAATAACAGACAAACAGAGAGCCAAAGCATGAGTGAACTCCCATTCACAATTGCTTCAAAGAGAATAAAATACCTAGGAATCCAACTTACAAGCGATGTGAAGGACCTCTTCAAGAACTACAAACCACTGCTCAATGAAATAAAAGAGGATACAAACAAATGGAAGAACATTCCATGCTCATGGGTAGGAAGAATCAATATCGTGAAAATGGCCATATTGCCCAAGGTAATTTATAGATTCAATGCCATCCCCATCAAGCTACCAATGACTTTCTTCACAGAATTGGAAAAAACTACTTTAAAGTTCACATGGAACCAAAAAAGAGGCTGCGTCGCCAAGTCAATCCTAAGCCAAAAGAACAAAGCCGGAGGCATCATGCTACCTGACTTCAAACTATACTACAAGGCTACAGTAACCAGAACAGCATGGTACTGATACCAAAACAGAGACACAGATCAATGGAACAGAATAAAGCCCTTAGAAATAATGCCACATATCTACAACCATCTGATCTTTGACAAACCTGACAAAAACAAGCAGTGGGGAAAGGATTCCCTATTTAATAAATGGTGCTGGGAAAACTGGCTAGCCATATGTAGAAAGCTGAAACTGGACCCCTTCCTTACACCTTATACAAAAATTAATTCAAGATGGATTAAAGATTTACATGTTAGACCTAAAGCCATAAAAACCCTAGAAAAAAACCTAGGCAATACCATTCAGGACATAGGCATGGGCAAGGACTTCATGTCTAAAACACCAAAAGCAATGGCAACAAAAGCCAAAATTGACAAATGGGATCTAATTAAACTAAAGAACTTCTGCACAGCAAAAGAAACCACCATCGGAGTGAACAGGCAACCTACAGAATGGGAGAAAATTTTTGCAACCCACTCATCTGACAAAGGGCTAATATCCAGAATCTACAATGAACTCAAACAAATTTACAAGAAAAAAACAACCCCATCAAAAAGTGGGCAAAGGATATGAACAGACACTTCTCAAAAGAAGACATTTATGCAGCCAAAAAACACATGAAAAAATGCTCATCATCACTGGCCATCAGAGAAACGCAAATCAAAACCACAATGAGATACCATCTCACACCAGTTAGAATGGCGATCATTAAAAAGTCAGGAAACAACAGATGCTGGAGAGGATGTGGAGAAATAGGAACACTTTTACACTGTTGGTGGGACTGTAAACTAGTTCAGCCATTGTGGAAGTCAGTGTGGTGATTCCTCAGGGATCTAGAACTAGAAATACCATTTGACCCAGCCATCCCATTACTGGGTATATACCCAAAGGATTATAAATCATGCTGCGATAAATACACATGCAGACATATGTTTACTGCGGCACTATTCACAATAGCAAAGACTTGGAACCAACCCAAATGTCCAACAACGATAGACTGGATTAAGAAAAGGTGGCACATATACACCATGGAATACTATGCAGCCATAAAAAATGATGAGTTCATGTCCTTTGTAGGGACATGGATGAAGCTGGAAACCATCATTCTCAGCAAACTATCGCAAGGACAAAAAACCAAACACCGCATGTTCTCACTCATAGGTGAGAATTGAACAATGAGAACACATGGACACAGGAAGGGGAACATCACACTCCGGGGACTGTTGTGGGGTGGGGGGAGGGATAGCATTAGGAGATATACCTAATGCTAAATGACGAGTTAATGGGTGCAGCACACCAACATGGCACATGTATACATATGTAACAAACCTGCACATCGTGCACATGTACCCTGAAACTTAAAGTATAATAATAATAAAATTAAAAAAATAAACTGTAAAGCAGTGGCAAAAAAAAAACAAAACAAACAAACAAACAAAAAAAAAACCAAAAAAATTAGCCGGGTGTGGTGGCGGGCACCTGTAGTCCCAGCTACTTGGGAGGCTGAGGCAGGAGAATGGCGTGAACCAGGGAGGCAGAGCTTGCAGTGAGTCCAGATCATGCCACTGCACTCCAGCCTGGGCGACAGAGTGAGACTCCACCTCAGGGGAAAAAAAAAAAAAAAGAAGAGACATCCTTAACAGAGGGTCAATCCTGAGCAACTGAAGTTCTAACTAGAAGAGAGAGAAAATGAGTTGGATGATCTTCTCTAAATGTTATTTTCAGCTTCAGATTTCAAAGAAATTCCTTATGATATTTGCTCCTCCACAGCCAATTTGAAACATTTTGCTACGCCTCTCATTATTGCTAAAATCATAAATCCTACAGTACTCCGGCTGTTCACTCAAGATTGCCAGCAAGAAAATGGCTATAAAACCCAAAACATAAAGATTAAACTTTTTGCTCATTTTCTTAATTCTAGCTTAGCAAAAATTCTCTCCACCCTGCCCAGTTCCCTTAAGAGCATTTGAACCATGTGATTCCTATGACAATTCAGTGAAAGAAGAAAAAAATCTGCAAGCCCGTTAAGTTTATATTGTGTCCCAGTTCTTCGATGACCAGTTTACAAATACAAATTACATACAAGAAACATTTATCAGTGCTGTGTTTCCTTGGGAAAATAGTAAATAAAACATGGACTGTCTTTGGAGTGAGTAAAGACCCACTTTTGTTTTTGCCAGAGACCAGAAAGTGGGATTCAGTATAAAACATAGCTTCTCTAGTCCTGACACTAACTGTAAAATCAATACTACTAATAAGAAAACATTATTTTGTATTAATATGGCATAAAAACCTAGAAGTATTCTTAGCATTAAAATCAGAATAGACTAATTCTACATCAAGTGTTTTGCTCAAAATGTTCCAATGTTAAATGTAAAATATTTAAATATTCAAACATTTTAACTCTAAAATGCAGGTACAAAAATTATATTCTTCAATACCTAGAGAACTAACTAGCATACTGCAAAGTATCAACTAAAATTTATGTCAGTCCAATGAAAGAGTTTAAATGTGGGAAGTATCAGTTTTGTGTGGACTTAGAGAAAAGAGAGGGGTTTTGGAGGTGCCATGATGAGCAGGACCTGTCTGGCAGAGGAAGAACCTTTGCAAGAGAGAAAGAGGAGAGGCCTCCCAAAACTGGCGGGAAGATGCGCATTCTGGATCCAGAGGAGACTAGAAGTGGCCCACTGTGAAGGACTGGCCCGAAAGCAGCTTCTCTGGATGGCAGGAGCCAGGGAAGTCTTTTTAGTCCTGGACTCACCCTTCTCAACTACGACCTGGATGCAGCCACCCAGACGGGCTGGGAGCACGGGGCCCAGAAAGCTCATCCTACTTTGTACATGGGAACCTTGCTTCACATACTTGGGGGGCTATCGATCCTTTCTCCAAGGCCCAGACTTTTTCCCAGTGGGAGAAGGCCTGGAGGGTACACCGTGTAGCAGGGTAACTGTCTGATGGCAGGTTTGCCACTGGGAGAGTAGAGAAGAGGTTTGGGGACACAGGCAGAGACAGGCTGGGGTGCCCAGCTCAGCCCCCTGATCACAGCATCGGCCTCCTGCATCCACTGCCCACAGCGGCCCCAAAGCCACAGTGGATGGCTGAGACCACCCCAGACCTGGCTGTGCCACACATCCACTCTGGGCCTCAGTCCTCATCTGTGAAATATTAGGGACAGGCCAGATCAGGGATCCCCAAAGCAAGCTGGTCACATAGCCCCCAGGACAGCTTTGTGAAAACACCCATTCCTAGGCCTACCCAGACCCACTGACTCAAGTGTTTCTGTGAGGCAGGACCTGGGGACAAGTATAGAGATTTTTTGGAAAACGTAATACATGTTAACTTTAGAAAAGACAGTGAGGAACAAAGACGAAAATATTTTGAATTCAGGCACCTGTATTTTTTTTTTTTCTTAACGGAGTCTCACTGTCACCAAGGCTGGAGTACAGTGCTGTGATCTTAGCTCACTGCAGCCTCTACCTACCAGGTTCAAGCGATTCTCCTGCCTCAGCCTCTGGAGTAGCTGGGATTACAGGCACACGCCACCATGCCTGGCTATTTTGCATTTTTAGGAGATGGGGCTTTGGTATGTTGGCCAGGCTGGTCTCTAACTCCTGGCCTCCAATGATCCTCCTGCCTCAGCCTCCCAAAGTGCTGGGATTACAGGCATCAGCCACCATGTCCGGCCAAACACCTGTATTTCTAAAAATCTCATTGGGGCTGGGCGTGGTGGCTCATGCCTGTAATCCCAGCACTTTGGGAGGCCGAGGCAGACAGATTGCTTGAGGTCAGGAGTTCAAAACCAGCCTGGCCAACATGGCAAAACCCCATCTCTACTAAAAAATACAAAATTAGCCAGGTGTGGCGGCACGTGCCTGTGATCCCAGCTACTCGGGAGGCTGAGGCAGGAGGATTTCTTGAACCCAGGAGGTGGAGGTTGCCGTGAACCAAGATCATACCACTGCACTCCAGCCTGGGTGACAGTGAGACTCAGTCTCCCCCCTTGGTAACCATGCCAGTCAGCAGGCTGGGAACCCTGGGACTACACAGCTCAGGCCCACCCAGCTATGATCTTCTCCAACACCCTCCTTCTCTTTCAAAGAAAAGGTGAGGAGGGACCGTTTACTCCATTCCTGTCTGTTTGCACAGAGCTGCTAACAGACGCTACATTCCAGGTCCCCCCGGCATCTGAACCTTCCCCCTCCACACACTGGGGCTGGTCCTTGGCCCATGGATCTTTCCAGCCTTATGTCCCACAGTCCAGCCAATGAGGTCACCTTGGCTGCCCATGACATACTCTCCTGCCTCCCCGGGCCCTCCTCTGCTCCATCTCCCTGTCCTGAGATCCTGCACAATCTTGAGGACTCACTTCAAATGCCAGTTCTTCCCCGAAACTTTCCCCGATGCTGTCCTCCACCCACCTATGCCTGCTCTGAAGCCACTCAGCACACTGCTGCTCTCTGTGGCTCTCAAACATCTCTGGTACCTAGTATGTAGTAGTTGCTGAATACGTACCTGTGGACTGAACAAATGAATGAAGCCCTCTTGGAAAAGGCCAAGGAAGGCCAGGTTTTAAGCACAGTGGGCCAAAGACCCAGAGCCCAGGCTGACAGCCCTGAGAGGGCGTGGGCCCCCCCAGCACCTTACTTGTTATACAGCACAATGTCTGGCTTCCAGATCTTCTGCGCAGGGACACGCATGAACTCGGCCCCACCATAGTCAGAGGGGTTCCACTTCAGCTTGTAGTCATTCCAGATCTCAGGGAAGGAAGCAGGGAGGGAGAAGGAGACAGTAAAAGAATTAGCCTGGTTTTACTTCTCTTGGCACCACCCATCTTGGTGACTCCCCACCCCTGCTGCACGTGACCGAGCCACATCCACGCCATGATCACACAGTCCAACTTCTCCTGTGGGTGCAGTGGGGGAGAGAGCACACGGCTGGCTCTGTGGGCCGCCTCCTGGCACTAGGGAAGCCACTGCCCCCATAACCATGAGCAAGCCTAGCCCCTCATCAACCAAACAGGGCCTACTCGTGCTTTCTCTGGTCACTTCTAGTGCCAGGTGGAGACTCCTGGACTTCTTGCACCATGTCCAGGTCCATGTGCCTGTTTGCAGCCCTCGAATGGCTCTCCCGGGGTGTTTTCCAATAGACTCTCTTTCACCGCAAGGTTAAGCAAGACTGGACTCTGGAAGATTCTGGGGGAAGAATCCATGACCCCTGCAGGGCCCAGGAAGTATCTAGGTCCAGAGGCTGGGAGGTCTGAGTCCTGAGCACCAGAGGACAGAGGGGTGAGGCTGCGGCCACAGAGGGAACGTGTGCATCAAGTACTGGCTGGGGCACTGTGCCCATCTGGCTTTCCAACCTCCTGGGGATGAAGGCTGTGTGTGCTGAGTGCTCAGCTGGCCAGGCTGGCAGAAGGGTCACCCGCAGGCCAATGGGCCATTATGCCTCCTGGCAAGTCTGGACAAAGCCTCCCTGGGGAGGATATGTGGAAGCCAATTTCTTGGCCTCAATCTGAACAGGAAAATCTACTCCCACGCTACCAACAACAGCAGCATCTTATTCTGACTTAAGAATGAGTTTTTGGGCTGTGCACAGTGGCTCATGCCTGTAACCCCAGCACTTTGGGAGGCTGAGGTGTGTGGATTGCTTGAGCTCAGGTGTTCGAGACCAGCCTGGGCAACATGGCGAAACCCTGTCTCTATAAAAAATACAAAAATTAGCCGGACGTGGTGGTGCACGCCTGTGGTCCCAGCTACTTGGGAGGCTGAGGCAGGAGAACTGCTTGAACCCTGCTGGTGGAGATTGCAGTGAGCCGAGATCATGCCACAGCACTCTGGCCTGGGTGACAGAGTGAGATCCCGTCTGGAAAAAAATTGAGTTTTTAGCAAGAAGGAGAGAAGGAGGTGTCTCAGGCATCACCCCAGGGTTTGGGGGCAGGGCTTCAATCTCAGGTTCGTACTGTTCTGTTGTGTGACCATGGAAAATGTCTTTCTCCAAGCTGCAACCTGTCCATCTGGGACTTGAGGGGTTGGGCCCTACAGTCCTTCCAGGGGGACTGTAGGGCAGTGCACGTGACCTCAAGCCTTAGAAGAGTTATAGATCTGCCAGTCAGTGGACCCCAGTCTGGGTTTCACAGAAGTAAACGAAACCTGGTCTTTAGGCCCTTCTTGGTTCACCTACAGCAAATAAAGCAGTCACCACCAGGGGGCAGCAGTGCCTAGGGTCTGGTCACTTACTTGCTTGAGCCACAGGTTGGTCTCCATGATCTGGTTTACTTCATCCTAGAAAGAGGGATTAAAGTTGACAGGAGAATTACAAAAACAAGACTCATTCTGGGAAAGGCTCCTCCAGAAGCCCCGGTCCCCATGGCCACGGCTCGTGGCTTCCAGCACTCACCACCTTCACCAGCTGAGACATGGACACCTCGAAATGGATGATGACTGGGTCGGACACGTTGGCCACAGGCCGGATGATCTCATTGTAATCTTCAAACAGCCGCTCAAATAGACGGTGCTCAGCCTCTGAGGCCCTGGCCACTGAGGGAAGCAGCCCTGTCAGTCCCTGAGGAAATCGTTACTTAACCTCCCCTATCCAGCCCACCAGAAACATCGCCCATCTACAGCGTCCCCTCCACCTGTGGGGGGATTCTGTGGAACCTTGGACTTTCAGGCTAGTCTTACCCAGTGGGTTACAAAATGGGAAACTGGGGCCCAAGAGGGGCAGGATTCTACCAGGCCACACACATTCAGAGAGAAGCACGGTAGTTGCAAACCTGGGCTCCGGAGTTGGACAGATCTGGTGCAAATCCTGACAAATCACTTGTGAGCTGTGTGAGCTTAGGCAAGTGGCTTAACATCTCTGAACCTGTGTCTTTACTAGTCAAAATAAGGATTATAAACGTATTCACCTCAAAAGGTTGTTGTGAAGGAAATTCACAGCTTGGTGCTGCGGTAAGAGGTCAAGAACTATTCTCAATCTTTTCCTGGGTTGTTACTGCAGGGCGAGGGTGTGGTGCAAATGCTGTCTGCCTAGGTACAGCCACTCACTGCTTCCACGATGGAAAGATGGCCAGTCCACTCCCAGGGGCAAGGCCACCCACGGTCACCCAGGCCCAGGTCTTCTACCTCCCAGCCTCTGGGAGAACGCAGCCCAGGTCTGGGCCTCTCTTGCATTCCACCCTGTAGGGGTGGCCACCAGCCCTCTTAGAAGCCAAGGAACTATGTGACTCCCGTGATCTCATGTGACCCCCAGCTCTTGATGATGCTGTCTTCACATCCTGATCAAAGACTCTGATCTCTCTGCAACGCTTGGGCACCCCTCTTTGTTCCTAAGCCACACCCCAGCACAGGTGAAGCATACCGGGTCAGCTGTCTTCTGATTCCCACGTACAGATCTGGGGGCAGCTTGGGGAGGCGGGAGGGGAATCCTCTAGGAAGTTGAATCCAACCTCCTCAGATCTTGAAATGGGATTTTTCCTGCTGCCCCCTCTCCTTCCCCAGAATGAAAGGAGGGTCCCAGGCAGGAGGTCGGTTGAGAGCGTATGGCGTTCTGAGTAGTGGAGGCCTCGGCACCGAAGGCAGAAAGCGCTCAGAGCTCACAGCCGCACGACAGACCGCCGGCCTGGGCCCACAGGGAATTCCCTGCAGCCTTGCTCGGTCCCCGACCCTCGCTATCCACCAGCCCTCCCAGGCACCAGCAGGCTCCTCTGGAGAGCGGAAGACAGGAGGCGCTCTCCCGGTGGAGGGTACCTCAGCGACGCAGCCAGGAGCGCGAGGAGGCTAGAACCGGAGAGGCTGGCGCCCCAGCTCCAGCCCCAGTCCCGAAGCAACTCCCCTCTTCCCCAGGTGGCCCTGGCCAAGTCTTTAGCCATCTCCGTCAAATGAGGAGGTGGGCGGGATGCAGACGGTGGAGCGTGAAGCTTGGGCGCGCCAGTTCGGGAGCTAGAGCGCGGGGCAGGGCGACGGGCAGCGCGGGGACGCGAATCCCCAACTCCCGCGCCCAAGACGAAGGACCCGGTCTCGACCTCCCCGTTACCCAGCGCGTACCAGCGCCCGCTCAGTGACTCCCAGGTTTGGTGGTGGCTAGGGGTGGGGGGTGAGCCGAAAGGGAAAAAGCCACCCCACCCAAGTCGCCGCCGGGCTGGAGCCAGTCTGCGCGGGTTCCGAGTCAACGGCGACGGCGCAGGCCCTCTCCGCTCGCCCGCGCGGTGTTCTCACCGGCAGCCCCTCCGGACCCCGCGCCCCTTCTCGGGCGCCCGTCCCTCCTGAGCCCTAACGCCCGTGCGCGTACCTGGCAGCAGAGACAGCAGCAGCAGCAGCCGCGGCGGCGACAGCGCCAGGAGCAGCGAGAGCGGGCCAGAGCCCATGGCTGGTGGCCGGGCTGGCCGCGGACCCGGACGGTCGGGAGCGGGCGCGGCGGTCGCAGAGACGGCCTCTCCCCGCGCGGCTCCAGCGCAGACCCCAGACCTGGAGCCGTGCAGGCGAAGACGCGCGGGGCTCCTCTTCGCTTCGCCGCCTCTGGGTTTACAGCGCCCTCGGATTGGCGGGAGGACAGGAACCACCCGGAGTGAAGCTGCGCCAGGCGCGGGCGGGCGGGCGTGCGCGGGGCGGGGCGTGCGTGCGGTAGGGGAAGGGGCTCCCGGTCCCAGTCCTCAGCGCCGGTGGGCGGGGGGCTCCTTCTCGCCCGGCTGGGTGCTCCGGCCGGCGGCGTCCTACCAGATCTGAGCAGGTGCTGTCTCCACCAGCAAGGAGAGGGACCCAGTCTCTGTCCCAGGTTTCCAGGGCGTGTGCAGCTCTCGCAGGGGGTTGGGACCACCGGGCTAGGCGGGCGCCCTAGGAGAGACGCTAACACACCCTTGGAAGGACGCCTCGTGTATTTCATGCTATTAATTGTTAAATATTTAAGCCAGGCGCGGTGGCTCACGCCTGTAATCCCAGCCAGCACTTTGGGAGGCCAAGGCGGGCGGATCGCGAGGTCAGGAGATCGAGACCAACCTGGCTAACACGGTGAACCCTCGTCTCTACTAAAAATACTCTACAAATTAGCCCGGCGTGGTGGCGGGCGCCTGTAGTCCCAGCTACTCGGGAGGCTGAGGCAGGAGAATGGCGTGAACCCGGGGGGCAGAGCCTGCAGTGAGCCGAGATTGCGCCACTGCACTCCAGCCTGGGTGACACAGTGAGACTCCATCTCAAAAAAAAAAAAAAAAAAAAAAAAAAAAAAAAAAAAAAAAAAAATTTATAGTACTGGTATTTTTTTTTAAGTCCTTATAGCTTAGGGGTGGGTGGAAGTTAGTTGAAACAATGTTGGCTATGAGTTGATAATTGTCGAGGCAGCGTGATGGTACCTGGAGGTTTGTTACACTGTTCTCTTTAGAATACGTTTGGATTGTTCCTTAATGAAAAATTTGTTGGGGTGATCAGACCCAACACCAGGCCTTGGGGGTGACAAAGTCAGGCAAAGTCAAAAGAATGAGAAAAGACGAGAGAGAAAGCGGGACCAGAGGGCCAAAGTATGAAGGCTGTGAAGGCCCCCCAGCTCTGGGAGCCCACGCTGTTTATTGGTGATCAACGAAACAGGTGGTGAGGATGTGGGGCTTGAAAGGAAGCAGTGTTATCAAGCGAATGAACTACACCTGTGACGGTGTAGCATTTTCTTTGAAACATATGGCTACTTGAGATAATGGGAGTGCTAGAAGCAAGGAGCCAGCAAGTCTGCACACATTCCAAAGGCCAACTGAGGGGTTTTACCCTGGACCCCAGACATGTTCCAAGCCCTGCCTCAGCTTCTCTCCTAACACTCAGCTTTTCTCCCAACAAAATTAAAGACAGAATTTAAAATGAGGCTTCAGTTGCTCTTTTTCTGAGACAAGGTCTCACCCTGTCACCAAGGCTGCAGTACAGTGGCTCCATCTCGGCTCATTGTAGCCTCAACGTCCCGGGCTCAAGTGATCCTCCCACCTCAGCCTCTGGAGTAGCTGGGACCACAGGCATGCACCACCACGTCTGGTTAATTTATTTTTGTGGAGAGAGGCGTCTCCCTGTGGTTGCCCAGACTGGTCTGGAACTGCTGGGCTCAGCGCCTCCCGAAGTGCTGGGATTACAGGCATGAGCCACTGTGTCCGGCCTCATCTGCTCTTCTGATGGAGCAATCTGAGAGGGCAGCGAGGTTCCCACCCTAGTCCCCTATAGAACCTCTCTCTCCGCTTCCCCACCACCATCTGCAACCCCAAGAATGTGCACTGATTGGCCAGGCAGGGTGCCCTGGAGCCTCCTGCCCTCTCTGACCACCCACCAGGGATCGGGGGCACCTTGATGTTGGCTTCTTTGACATCCCTTTATTGCAGGAGGAAGTTCTGTCATAAACTCTCCTCCTGGCGTTCAGCAAATGGTGAGCTGCCTTTATTGTTTCCAGAATGTACTGTTTACCCATATGAAAACCAAACAAAAGGAGACAGTTTGTGGAATGGAAAATGTAAGAATTGGGACCCACCTCTCAGGCCTCCAATTATAGCATTCTCATCTCTTGGCAAATGTCCCCCATTGGGACAATACTGTAAGTTATATATCCAACAAAGGACTTGTATCCAGAATGTATAAGGAACTCTCAAAACTCAACACTTAAGTATAGATGCATATGAGGGGTCTTATTGGGGTGATGCAGATGTTCTAAAACTGTATTCTGGTGATAAGCTTACAAAAACTCATTGAATTGTACAATTAAAATGGGTGGATTTTATGGTATGTAAATTATACCTCAATAAAGTTGTTTTCTAAAAAAAAGTCTCAATGGTAAGAAAACGAACAATTTTTTAAATGAGCAAAAGAGTTAAACAGACTCTTCACCAAAGAGGTATACGGAAGAAAAAAAAAAAAAAGCACATGGAAGATGTTCAAATCACTAGCCATCAGGGACATGCAAATTAAAACCAGGGTGGAATCCAGTTGCTCAACAACTGGCTCTCTCATACTTTGGTGGGATTGCAAAATGGTATAGCCACTCCAGAAAAGTTTGACAGTTTCTTTCTCTTTCTTTTGTTCTTTTTTTTTTTTTTTTTTTTTTTTTTGACAGAGTCTCGCTCTATCACCCAGGCTGGAGTGCAATGGCACAATCTTGGCTCACTGCAACCTCTGCCTCCCAGGTTCAAGCGAGTCTCTTGCCTCAGCCTCCCGAGTAGCTGGGATTACAGACACACACCACCACACCTGGCTAATTTTTGTATTTTTAGTAGAGACAAGGTTTTACCATGTTGGCCAAGCTGGTCTTGAACTCCTGACCTTAGGTGATCCGCCGCCTCGGCCTCCCAAAGTGTTAGGGTTACAGGTGTGAGCCACCATGCCTGGCCTCAACAGTTTCATATAAAGTTAAATATACACTTACCATATCACCTAGCAATCACGCTCCTAAGTCTTTAAATAAATGAAAACTTTTATTCATACACAATCCTATATGTGAATCTTTATATTAGCTCTATTCATAATTGCCAAAAACTGGAAACAGCCTAAATGTGCATCAACATCATACCACTGAACACTCCTCAGCAATACAAAAAAACCCAACTTGATTGAATCTCGAAGGCACTATGCTGAATGAAAGAAGCCAGTCTCCAAAGGTCACTACTGTATGATTCCATTTAAATGGCATTCTTGAAAAGACCCAACTGTAGTGATGGAGAAAAGATATGTGGTTGCCATGAGCTAGGAGTGCAGGGAGTCAGGACTCTAAAGGAATAGCAGGAGGGAGTCTTTTTGGGTGACAGATCTTTCCTGTGTACTGATTGTGATGGTGGTTACACCAATCTATACATGTGTTAAAATTCCTAGAACTATATATTTAAAAGTCAATTTTATTGTATAATAATTTTTAAAATAGAATTTTTTAGAACGTCCTCCTCCATTCCACAAATATTTTGAGTGCCTACTACATGCCAGGCACTGTGCAAAAGGCAGTATGTGCGAGGAGTGAATCAGAGCATCCATGCGGGAGACAGACCTGAACCCAGCCATGATGGAGAAGTGGAAAGTGACCAGCGCCGTAGAGTCATGGAGGAGCAGGCCATGCCTTTCAGATGGGGGAACTAGGGATGGCTGCTCAGAGGAGGGGGATCTGGACTTGAAGGAGGGGTAGGAGCCATTCATTCATTCAACATTTATTGAGCACCTACTGTGTGCCAAGCTCTGTCCTAGGCCCTGGGGATACCACCATGAATGTGAAGGAGCAGGTCCCTGTTCCCATGGAGCTCACACTCTAGTGGGTGAGCTGTGGATGACATACATGCCACCAGATAAGAGTGGCAGGTACCAAGGAGTGCTCGAGGAAGGTGGCAGGGTAACGTGACCGTAGGGAGGCTGCTTTAGAATGGATGGGTGGTTAGGGAAGGCCTCTCAGAGGAGGTGACATTGGAGCAAAGAATGGATTGGAGCCATGCCCTGACTGATGTGGCTGTGGAAAGAGCTTGGGAAGCCCTGGGGGAAGAGGAAGAAGGTTCAGGTAGAAGATAGGGAAGGCCAGGCATAGTGGCTCACACTTGTAATCCTAGCACTTTGGGAGGCTGAGGCAGGTGAATCATTTGAGGTCAGGAGTTCGAAATCAGCTTGGCCAACAAAAATACAAAAATTAGCTGGGCGTGGTGGCGGCTTTCTGTAATCCCAGCTACTTGGGAGGCTGAGGCAGGAGAATCACTTGAGCCGAGATTGCACCATTGCACTCCAGCCTGGGCGATAGAGCAAGACTCCATTTAAGAGAAAAGAAAAAAAAAGAAGATGATATAGCAAATGCCAAGCCTCTGAGCTGGGAAAAATCTAGAAGTGTGTGAGGGACTGGACAAGGGGAAGTGGAGAGAGATGGCGATGGAGAGGCAGGCCGGCACCATGCCTGAGGCATAGTAGGTGCTGCTACGATGTCATCTTTATTCCCATTGCCCGGTGCAGGGAAGGAAGAGAGGCCAGAATTGAACTGTCTGAAGCTCCCTCCTACTGGGGTTCCTGGGATCCCTCCAAGGCATTCAGAGAGGACAGTCCAGGCCCCCATCCTTGCCTCTTCCACGGCTGTGGCTGGTTTGATGGGGTTGATGGCCAATGGTCACATATTTATTTAGGGCCTCATCAGCCACAACCCAGAAGGAAGCAGCAAACTGCCCACCCAGCCACTCACATCCTCTCACCCCACAACCCAGGGGGCCCTCAGTCACGCTGGGCAGCATAGGGCCCCTCAGAAGCCGCATGGGTCTGGAAGAGGGGCGGCAGGAAGAGCCCCACAGTGCCCAGGACGCACACAAACACGAACACCCACAGGAACAGCCGGTCCACCACCATAGCCACGTACTTCCAGTCCTCAACGACCTGCAGGCAGACAGAGGAGCTGGTCACAGGTGCCAAGTACTAGGGTCCCTCCTTTCCCCGAGTCAGGCCCTTACTCTCTGGCCAGGGACTCCACAGGCCACAGGCGTGGAACTGCATACTAGGGGGGCAAGTTCTGAGTCCCAGGCTGGCCTCTCAGCTGGGCAGCTCTGAGCCTCTCTGGCTGTTCTCCACCTCCACCCCTGCCTGTCCCCCACAGCACTGGAAGGCCACTGGGAACTTGGGCTGTACAAAAAAGTTAGGAATGTGAGGGCTTGTTAATACTGCATACTATGATTTGAAAACAAAATCTGGTTATAAATAGGAGATAGGGCCTGAGGATCTCAAAGCCTCATCTTCTCATTTTTACCCCAAACTCACTGCCTGAGCTGGTTCTAGCTAAAGAAAGAACTAGGTGGCTCCCACGTAGTTCAGTAAGAGCAGGGAAACAGGGGCTTAATAGAACACCTGGAAATCCTGCTGTTTAATTTGTTCAAGTCTGTTCACAGCAGTGTCTGTTTCCTGTAATTAAGACCCAGCCTCCTCCTGCTGCATCATTCAGGTCTCTCTGGTCTTCTTAGACCCTGCTGCGGGGTGTGAGATTGGGAGAGACCTGGCTGGCCTCCAGAGGGGCCACCACAGATGGGCCTGTCTCCTTTGCACTGGGGGAGAGCCCAGAGAAACGCCAATGCCTGCTTTCACACCCCTGGCCTGGCTGGCTCACCCTGAATTCATTCCCTGTCAGAGACGGGCTGGATCAGAAAGCTTGGGAGATCAGCAGAGGCTCTGGAGTTGGAAATGTGGGCAGCAACGGGCATGCTGACGTCAGTGACCCAATTTGTCAAGGCCCTGTCAATGGTGTATCTAACGTGCAGGATAATCCTGTGTCAAGCCAACCCCGACACCCACAACCAAGCATGCCTGGCACCTGTCCCCAAGACTCAGCAGGCACAGCACAGCTCTCTAAACAGAGCACTCCTTGGCTTTCTTGGGTTTCTTTTTAACAGCCCTAATTTCAAGCGGGGTGTGTGTGTGTGTGTGTGTGTTTCCCCCTTTTAATATTTTCGTGCTATTTATAGTGACCAGTTAATCACCAGGGTGGGTAAAAGTACTGAAGATGAGAAGTGGCGTGGGCTGGCTTAGGGGCAGGCATGCTCTGGAAGGGAAGAAAGCCTCTTTTCTCCAACCATCCATAAGAAAGTCAATCAACCAATAAGCTGGCCATGTGCTCAGTGCAGGGCAAGAAACTAGAAAGGGCAAGAGAGTTTAAGGATGACAGGCAGATCTGGGTACAGAGCCTGGGCCAGCTGTGTGACACTGGCCAAGTCAGTGAACCTCTCTGAGTTTTGCTTTGAAAGCTTCCTTATTGTAAAATGGGGGTTCTACTAAAAGCCACTTCACAGGATTCCAGGGAGGGTTAGCAGTAGTGTATGTCAGCTCCTAGCAGAGCACCTGATGTGTGGTTGAAGCTTAATGAACACTGGTGATTATAATAACAGTGGTCCTGCCTGGCTCCTTCCCTTAAGAGGCTTGCAATTAATTGAGCTAGAAAGAGCAGAAGGCACGTGAGTGCCAAGGGGGTGGTGAAGTCTTTAGAAGAGTTCAGGGTGGGTACCGGCTCAGCCAGGGATGCAGGAGACCAGTACTTCTCAATCTAGAATGTGCACACGAACCACCAGGGATTGGTTAAAAATGCAGGCTCCAATATGCCTCCCCCAGAGATCCTGGCTCAGTCAGAAAGGGTGGTCCCACAGTGTTGCCCACGTGGTTCTCACTTAGCCAGCAGGGCCCCAGGCTGCACATTAATGTTTGGGAAACAATGAATTAGGTGATGCTGACCTACAGAGTGGTTTAACCTAAGCAATAGCGTGATCAAATTAATGTTTTAGAAAGTGAAATCTGAGAGTCCTATAGGGCTGTGCTTCTCAAACTGCAATGGGTCTGGGAATCTCCTGGGCACCTGGTTAAAATGCAGGTTTGGAGCCAGCAGGTCTGGATTGGGGCCTGAGACTCTGCATTTCTGATATGCTCACAGGCAATACCAATGCTGCTGGTCCAAGAACTACACCAGAAGAATATCTCATGTCCTATATTCCATTTGTTTGCATTTCTCTTCTTTTCTTGGCACAGTGTGATTCTGGAGCTGTTCCTGCTCTTTTCTCTGTGGGCTAACTAATGGAATGCCAGTGCTTCTCCTTGAGAATGCAGCGAGTGGAAAGCAATCTCAAAAAGATAAGAATGAGACATCCACTTTTGTCCATGCAGCTGCACAGGGGTAGACACCATGTTGTATAGTAAAAACCTGTCCAAAGAATCTGATCTGAAGGTGTTGATATGAGAACATTCACAAGAGCATGAAACTTGTTCTCCCTACTGGTATGGAAATGGCTGTGAAAATTTGTCACCACCACATTCTGTGTTGTTACAATGACATTGTCCTTAGAAGTGTTACTTATTCAAAGGAGTCATGTGAAATACCCAGACTCCAGCACTCATTGCTTTATCCTGTGAAAGTAAATTAAACCTCTTTTTAGAAAATCCGTAATTCTAGGTCAGGTTCGGTGGCTCACGCCTGTAATCCCAGCACTTTGGGAGGCTGAGGTGGGCAGATCACCTGAAGTCAGGAGTTCAAGACCAGCCTGGCCAACATGGTGAAACCCCGTCTCTATTAAAAATACAAAAATTAGCCAGGTGTGGTGGCAGGCACCTGTAATTCCAGCTGCTTGGGAGGCTGAGGCAGGAGAATCGCTTGAACCTGGGAGGCGGAGGTTGCAGTGAGCCGAGATTGTGCCACTGCACTCCAGCCTGGGCGACAAGAGCAAAACTCCGTCTCAAATAAATAAATAAAATAAAAATCTGTCATTTTAGTTAGCACAATCGATTAATTCATTACCCTGGAAATCATAGTATTTTTACTGATGTTCCTATAGCCGTGGAAGCTGTAAGTGCTTGAATGGCTTCTTTGCAAGTCTGAAGAGGATGGGGCAGATGCGCTTGGTACCCCAGCCCACCTGTGTTCCCTAAAGCCTGCAGAGTCACTTCCCAGCCTTCCGTTTCTGGCACCCGCATTTCCTCTCTCCTCTGCCTCAGGGCTTTCTCCAGCACCAAGGGCGCTTGTTCTGGCAGGCTGGCATTACCTGGAAGCGCAGGGGAGTTAACGTCCTGGGGCTACCCTCATCCTTTAGGGAATGGGGGCTGGTGGGTAAATACCTCAGCCTCCTTCCAGGGGGGTGATCCTGAGGCTTGTTTCCACGGGTCCTCAGAGGGTCTGCAAGGGTACTGAGTCCCAGGTACCCACGGCAGTATCCTGCTTATTCATTCTCCTTTCCCTGTCTCACTTTCCCTCCTTCCTCACTGTGCTTCCCGGGATCACATCTCAAGTAAACCACGTGCACCCAAGTCCCCATCTTGGGGTTTGCTTCTGGGACACCTAAAACAAAAATCACTGGCACATCCTTCCTCTCCCTGGATGCATGAAGCTATAACATTTAACACAAACTCATTTCAATTTTGGATTCCTTATTCAGAGTTTGAGAGTCCTTGTCTCCTATGAATTAACTGCAGGAAGTGGGAAACTGGTGCTACTATCTGAGCCCTTTCTGTTGGGCAGGTGGGCAGGGGCTGGCTAGCAACTTACACTCTGGTCTTCATCGTCATTCTTCATGTGCTGGGCGATGAAGCTGACACCTTCTAATGCCTCCTGCACATCCTGTCGGAACCTCCCAGAGGACCGCAGCCGGAAATCCCTGGGGATAGCCACCGGGGTAGAGCCGGCTGGAGACTTGGAAGCTGCAGAGGCGGGGTTCACAAAGTACATGGAGTTCCCATAGAGATTGGAGGGGCTGGTGGAGGTGGCGGCAGCCTCGGGCTTGGTCGCGCGTGACTTGCTGGGCGGGAAGGCTCTGGCCGGGCTGCTGTCGGGGCCAGGGCGCTTCATGAAGAGGAAGGCAGGCAGCTTGTGCAGGAAGCAGCGCTTGACCCAGGGTGCCATGGTGTGGGTGCTGGGCGAGCGGTGGTGCACATTGAGCACACAGACGCTGGTGACGATGGAGAAGGTGACCAGCACCATGGTGAACATGAGGTACTTGCCGATGAGAGGCACATCGAGGGAGGTGGGCGGCACGATCTTAGAGATGAGCAGCAGGAAGAATGTGAGTGCCAGCAGCACTGAGATGCACAGCGTCATCTTCTCACCGCAGTCGGATGGCAGGTAGAAGACGAGGATGGCCAGCAAGGTGGTGAGCACGCAGGGGATGATGAGGTTGATGGTGTAGAACAGAGGCTTGCGCTTGATGATGAAGTCATAGGTCACGTCCACGTAGCTGGGGTCCTGTGGGTTCACTGTCCTTCTCCCTGGGAGGGCCACTATGTCCCACTCACCACTGGGAGTAAAGTCATCCATGCTGGCTGTGGGCGTCATGAGGACCATGTCTATCTCCGTGTGGTCATAGGTCCAGGAGCGGAACTTGAGGGTGCAGTTCTGCTGGTCGAAGGGAAAATACTTCACCTCAATCTTGCAGGCACTCTTGTAGATGGCAGGGGGCAGCCACAGGACGCTGCCGTTGGACTGGACTATCAAGTTGGTGTAGACAGACACCTCATAGGTCCCGTCGGCGCTGGGCAGGGTCAGGGCATGGAGAACATCATGAAACCCATACACAAAGCCTGGCCTGTTCTCAGAACTCACTGAAGAGCCCTTTGGGATTATTTCCCACTAATCACCCTTCCAATCCCCCAGGCCCTCACTGAAAGGGGTCTGCTTTTGTTGGCAACTATGTGGTAGAGAGATCCCTAACATCAAAGCACTTTTTTTTTTTTTTTTTTTTGAGACGGACTTTTGCTCTGTTGCCCAGGCTGGAGCGCAATGGTGCGATCTCGGCTCACCGCAACCTCCGCCACCCTGGCTCAAGCAATTCTCCTGTCTCGGCCTCCCAAGAGCTGGGATTACAGGCATGCACCACCACGCCCGGCTAATTTTGTATTTTTAGTAGAGGCGGGGTTTCTGCATGTTGATCAGGCTGGTCTCGAACTCCTGATCTCAGGTGATCCACCCGCCTCAGCCTCCCAAAGTGCTGGGATTACAGGTGTGAGCCACCACGCCCGGCCCACCAAGCACTCTTAAGGCTTCCCATGGAATAGCTCATTTAAGCCTCTCAGTAGTCCAGTGAGGCAGGTTTTATTATTATCCCCATTCTACAGATGGGAAAGCCAAGGCCCAGAGAGGTTAAGTGACTTCTTCAAGGTCAGAAAACTTGTAAGCAGGACAGCTGAGATTTGAACTCAGGTCTGTCGGTCCCCAGACCACACACTCTTAGCCATTTCAAGCTACTGCTGGTGTAATCATGACTCAGGAAAAGTCTCTTTGGCTTCCTCCACCTGCCTAAGATATTAACGCACAGTAAGTCAGTGGTACCAACACCAACACTGGCAAAGCAACAGAGGCTCAAAAGGATAGTATGGAGTACAGAAAGGGCGCTGCGTTCAAGGTCAGGACACTGCTGTGGTCCCAGCTGTGCTTCAGTGAATCAGACAAGGCCCCTCCCCTCCCTCAGCCTCCAACTCCCATCTGTAACTGAGGGCTCTGGCTCTGCTCACCTCTGTTTCTCTTCTAGCTTGATGGCCTGGAAGGCTGGGTAAAGCAGAGATGGGGCTCAGGGTTGGACTCAGGCCTGGATGACTCTTAGGGCTGGGCCTGCTGCCCTGGCCTGGCTGTCACCAGGCCTCCACCAACCCTGCCACTCACTTGTTGTAAAGCACGATGTCAGGCAACCAGATGCGCTTTGCAGGGATCCTCAGGATGTTCACACCCTCGTAGCGGGAGCTGTTCCAGGTCAGGCGGTAATCAGTCCATTCCTGGACAGACAGGCAAGGCCCTGTCACTTGCAGGTCCGCTGCGACCAAAGGGCAGCCCTAAAGAAAAGATCTCTGGGGCTCAGGGCCCTTCAGGGCACTTACCTGTTTCAGCCAGACATTGGTGGTCATGATCTGCTCTCGCTCATTCTGGGGAGGGAAATGGGGCTATCAGTTCACCAGGAAGGAGGAGCCTCACAAATGGATTTCACTTTATTGTGCAAAAGGCTGTGAGCTCCAGGCCCATGTGACCAACTGCCACCCCAACATCTCTTGGATGGCCCAAAGGCATGTCACACTCAGCATGTTTGACATAAAGCTCATGATCTTCCCCAAAACCGGGTCCTCCTTTGGCTTCATTGTCTCAGTGAATGGCACCCCTAGCCGTCCAGTTCCACAAGCCAGAAGCGTGGACACTGTCTCTGACGCTTTGCTCTCTGATCCACCAATAAGTCTTGTAAGTTATATCTTCTAAAGCATCTCATATTTGTCTGCTTCTCTCCACCGCCACCATCATTTGTCACCTAGACTACCGCAGGAGCCCGCTAACTGGTCTTCCTGCTCTGTCCTGGCCTGCCTTTAGTCTATTCTCTACATGGTAGCCAGGGTGATCCCTTTATAATCTCAATCCCTTCTACTAATTGCTCTGCTGCCGCATCTCATCCAAAGTAAAAGCCAAAGTTCTGCTTAGAGTCTACAAGGCCCTAATGATCTACCTCCCCACCACCCCTCATCCCATTAGCTCTATGACCTCTCATCTCAACACTCTGCCATTTGCTCATTCCACTTCCACTGCACTGCCTCTTTGCTTCTGCACACACTGTTCCCTTTTCCTGGAAACCCCCTGGGATGCTTCCACACTTTCTTCTGTTATCAGAAATGTCATCCTATCCAAGAAATCTTCCCTGACCTACATAAAATAGCACCTCGGTCCCTGCCCTGCCTTCTCTCCCTCTTTCTTCTTTTTCTTTTTCTTTCTATTTCTTTCTTTTCTTTCTCTTTCTCTTTCTCTCTCCCTTTCTCCCTTTCTTCCTTTTTCTTTTTCTTTTCCTTTTCTTTCTTTCCTTTTTCTTTTCTTCCTTTCCTTTGTTTTCTTTTTCTTTTCTTTCTTTTCTCTCTCTCGTGTGTGTGTGTGTGTGTGTGTGTGTGTGTGTGTGTGTGTGTGTATGTGTGTGTGTTTTTCTTGAGACAGGGTCTCACTCTGTCACCCAGGTGGAGGGCAGTGGTGTAATCTTTGCTCACTGCAACCTCCACCTCCCAGGCTCAAGTGATCCTCCCACCTCAGGCTCCTGAGTAGCTGGGACTACAGGCACAGGACACCATACCTGGCTAAATTTTAAAAAATTTTTTGTGGAGATGGGGACTCATCATGATGCCCAGGCTGGTCTCAAATTCCTGAGCTAAAGTGATCCATGCATCTCAGCCTCCCAAAGTACTGGCATTACAGGTGTAAGCCACCTTACCCAGTCTCATTTTTTTTTTATAGCATTTCTCACCCCTAAACACCATCTATCTATCTGTATATTATTTGCCACCTCACACTAGAATCTAATGGCTGTGAGAAAATAAGGCAGATAGAAGAGCATGTAACATGTTGGATACTCCATAAATATTTTTTGAATATACATGAATCCTACCATAATAATCCAGGCCACCATCATCCATGTCTCACCTGGACCATGTAAGACCCTCCTAACTGGTCTATGTTCATTCTGTACACCACTACCACCGCCACCATACACACACACACACCTCTTCTTCGTATGCAGCCAAAATAAACCTTGCAAAGTTCCTATCATTTCCTCCCTCGATTTTATCCCTGTTTAGATTACTTCCTTGGCTACCTTCACTTACAGAATAAAAATCTTGCTCCTTCGCAGGGCCTACAGGGCCTTGCCAGGTTTCCCAGCCTCACTTCACCTCCCTATGTCCTTCTGTTCTGTCCTCCAGCCCCCTGGCCTTCTTTAGTACTTTGGATAAGTCTTGTGTTCTCAGTCTGTACTATTTTTGCTGCCTCTCCTTCATCATACTGATCTCACTTTGGGAGTCATTTCCTCAAGGAACCTACAACTAGATAAGATTATCAGTAAGATAAGGTTTGGCTGCCAGTAACAGTGATCCGGAGTAACACAGGCTTAAATAAAGTAGAAATTCATGTCCCTCTCATGTTAAAACTTTAGACATATATGGCAGTTCTGCTCTACAAAGTTCTGATAGGTACCCAGATTCTTTCCAACTTTCTTCTCCACCATACCTAGAGTGTGGCCCTCGTAAGAATGGACCAAAATAACTGTTGGAGCTCCAACCATAAATTCCACATTCCAGGCTGTTGGTGGGGAGGGAGGAGGGAAAAGAAGAATGCATGGCAATTGTCTCATTTTGATTAGAATATTTAGGCCATTTACATTTAATGTAGTTCCTGATATATTTGGGTTTAAACTTACCCCCTGAGCTTCCACAGCCTCGGATCTGCCCCCCTGCATACCCCCGATCTCTTGCCAAGTGGCGTTTGGGTCTTTATGCCATTTCCCTCACATGTCTGGGAGTAAAGATGAGGTTCAGGGACTTGAGCTTGTGTACTCTGGTGTCTTCCAGAAGAATGTGTCAAGTACAGGGGAGATGGCTTGGAAAGAGGGAGACTCAGAGGATAGTCAAGGACATCGAAACAGGCAAGCCCAGGAGCAGGAAAAGAGATGAGAGTGAGCAGAGGAAACAGTACTGGGGCAGGGGAGCAGGTGGAAGGGTCAGGGAATAAGGGGGGCTGGAGAGGTGGGGGTGGGGATGCTGGCGAGGGAGTGCCTGGCTCACCAGTCTCTGGAGTCAATTACAAAACAGCTGCTTTGACAAGCCTGCTTTCCTTACCCAGCCCTAAATCCCTACCTGCTCTCTAAAAATTTCCATCTTTAAACTGGTTGTACCTATAACCCTCCCTCCTCAAATAAATAAACAAACCCTGGCAACCCACAATCTAGTATTTACTGTATACACAAGCTTTCAGAAATATAACTTGCATGGGTGGGGGCTGGTGGCTGCATCCCCTCCTCCTTCTGGTAGCCTCTATCACCCTATAGGGCCCGCAGAGCAGATCTGACCAGGCAGCCTGAGTCTGGAAGTGCGGCAGAGCCTCCTGCTTGTTCACCCTCACTAGGGTGGCAGCTGCACCACACAGCTGGGTTCAACTCATTAAGCAAGAAGCCCTGGGCTGGACAGTAACACTCAGACATCAGCCTGAGCGAGCCTGGCTGAAAGCCCTCCTTCCTTCTGGTCCGACTATGGAGGGAGAGGGGCAGAGAGTACACAGCTCTATAGCCCTCCCCATCCTAGAGCTGTGCGTCCTCCCAGGAGATGGAGCCAGTCATTAATTTGGCCAAAGCCTTCCTGAGGGCTGTAGGTTTGACAGGCTGGGTGTGTGTGGGCCAACCGTGCTAGAGAGAGAGTCTGGCATTTCCAGAAGGCAGCCACCTGGCCAGAGGAGGGTCAGCCCCCTTGGTGGTCTCTTTCCCCTGGCTGGACACAGCGCCCTGCACTCTCCCCTTGTGAATGTTCCCCCAGAGCTGCTTCCAGGGATGGAGTTCTAACCCTGTGGACGGGGACATGGGAAGGTTTACAATAGGCCATGGTTCCCTCTGACATCTCCAACTCAGAGGCAGCAAAGAGAAGAGAAATTCCCAGGCACCTCCTTCCTCAGCGCCCCCGTCTCTGCCCCACATCCACATATAGACAACCTGACAACGGTACCCGTGAATGCTGCCATCCGCTCCTCCTTTCCATGCCTGCAGCAGCCACACCCACTGTCCATCCCTCACCGGCCTGGCTCAATAGGTGCTGCACTGCCTCTGGTCCTGCCCCTACACCTGGGCCTCTGTACCTATCAGTTCCCCCAGTCTGGTTTTTACTTCTCCCAACAAGTAAGAAGCATGTAAGGTTATCTGAGCAGTCTAGGGGAGAGAATAGGGTGAGGCTGTAAAGACAAGGAGGAGAAGTTTATGGTCATGCTGGAGACCCAGCTGAGCAGAGTCTATGGCAGGCCCATTGGCTGCCTACCCAATGGTCATCCCGCTCCTACCCTCATTTCTTCTTTGTTATAACAAAACCATGACTTCATTAAATATTGGACACCTATGAACTTCATGGGCCCTTCTGCAGCCTCCCTGACATGTACTGGTAAGTCTAAGTCAACTATAGTAGTTTCATTCCTTTGACCAATGATCGCCTGGGGCTTGGGCATGAGCGGCCTGTCCGCCTGAGCCTGAGCCACAGCTGCCCTCTGCACCTACCACGCTGATAAGCTGGGCCAGGGAGAGCTGCAGCTTGATGGAGATGAGCTGTGAGGAGCTGGTGGCTGGGCGGATCAGGTTATTGTAACGGGTTTTGTTCAGAAGGTCGTCCATCAGCTTTTCCTCCGCATTGGCCACACGGCAGTTCCCTGGGAAAACACAGTCAGACCTGCTGGGCCCTTGTGCATCTGATCCCCACTGCAGCCTGTGGCAGCAGGGAGAGCTGAGGGAGCACAGGTGCCCTTAGGGCTGGCTGAAGCAGCGAAGGTGCTGGCAGGCCTGTCTCTCCTTGAGGACTTCAAATTAAATACACTCAACACAGAGCTCAGCTCCCATGCCATACCTCTTCCTCCTCCTCTTCCCTCTAGCAATGAATGGCATCCCACTCTACATAGCTGGTACAAAAACTGGGTATCTCTTCCTGACCTCTCCCTTGGTTCATCCAAGTGGCCACTTAGTCCTGTCTTTTTTTTTTTTGAGACAGAGTCTTACTCTGTCGCCCAGGCTGGAGTGCGGTGGTGTGATCTCGGCTCACTGCAACCTCCACCGCCTGAGTTCAAGCAATTCTCCTGTCTCAGCCTCCAGAGTAGCTGGGATTACAGGCCTGCGCCACCACACCTAGCTAATTTTTGTATTTTAGTAGATGGGGTTTCACCATGTTGGCCAGGCTGCTCTGGAACTCCCGGCCTGAGGTGATCCGCCCACATTGGCCTCTCAAAGTGCTGGGATTACAGGTGTGAGCCGCCATGCCCGGCCCTAGTCCTATCTTTTACCTTCCAAGCCCCTCAGTCTGTTCTCCTTATCTCTACTGCTACAGCCATGCCCCCACCTCCCCACCCCTGCCCTCCTTTTGGTCTCTCCACCCCCAGTCTCTCCCTGCTATCCATGTACCATACAGTGCCAGAGTGGTCTTTCTACAGCAAACTGGTCTAGGGCCCTTCCCTACCCACAACTCTCAGAGCTGTAGGTGGACTTAAAAATCAAATGTTTTGGCTTGGCATTCGAGGCCCTTTCCCCACTGACACTGGCTTATCTTTCTCAATCTGATTTTCTCCCACCTCTCTACCTCTACCCCAGATACTCGGATACTCTCTCTTCTGGCCATAGCCTACTGTTTGCCTTTCCCCCTGTGACCTTCACTGTCTCACTTCTTTTTTTTTTTTTTTAGAGACAGGGTCTTGCTATGTTGCTCAGGCTGGTTTCAAGTGATTCCTCCTGGATTCAAAGGATCCTCCCACCTCAGCCTCCTTAGTAGCTGGAACTACAGGTGTGCACCACCACACCCAGCTTGTCTCATTTCTTTGAGCACACTCTTTCTTCTGCCAGGATTGCCCCCAGCCCACCAGTTATGAATTATCTGAGGGTCTATCTTGTGCCAGGGACTTTACTACCTTTTAAGGATAACAGCAAGCAAAAGCCAGAAATGGTTCCTGCCACCAGAGCACTTACAGTGCAGGGGAGCAGCCCCATTACTCACATGCGAGTTTGGGTGCAGAAATGGGTATGAGGTGGTGCTTTCCTTAGGAAGAAACAGAACTGAGATGGAGGGGATTTTCCGGGTTCAGACTTAGACCTACAGAGTGTAAGGTCCAAGATAACAAATGGAGGGTGCAACTGGCAGCTGGCTCCTCGTCTGGAGCTTCGAGGAGAGGTCTTAGCTCAGAGCCATATTCAAGACCCAGCCTAAATACCACCTCCTGCAGGGAGCCCCCCTGAGCTTCCACAGCCTCAGATCTGCCCCTCTGCATACCCCCGATCTCTTGCCAAGTGGCGTTTGGGTCTTTATGTCATCTCCCTCACATGTCTGGGAGTAAAGGTGAGGTTCAGGGACTCGGGCTTATGTACTCTAGTGTCTTCAGGGAGAATGTGTAAAGCATAGAGGGGGCAGCCTGGAAAAAGGGAGACTCAGAGGAGAATCAAGGACATCTGAGGAGGCAAGCCTGGGAGCAGGAAAAGAGATGAAAGTGAGCAGAGGAAACAGTGCTGGGGCAGGGAAGCAGGTGGGAGGATCAGGGAATAAGGGGGGCTGGAGAGGTGGGGGTGGGGATGCTGGTGAGGGGCTGCCTAGCTTGCCAGGCTCAGGAGTAGATTACATCTTCCCGCAAGGGGCAGTTCACCTAGTTGCACCAAACCCCTTCCTCTGTGGGTAGGGCCAGAGGGCCCAGAGCACAGACCAACCCAATTAGGCAGGCCTGAGGTGGACTCAGGGATGGGTGCTGGGCTGGACTCCTGGTTGTGGGGAGCAGCCGCCACCCTGCCTACTTCATCCACTTTCCAACTCACTGCCTATCTGGAGCAGATGCAATATTTAGTGCCTTGTGAAAGATGCTCCTAGTGCACCTGCTGCCTGCTGCCCCTCCCCCAGGCTGCCCTGGGCTCTCCAGAGGGGGGTCCTATGGATTCTTGGCCTAGATTCTGAGCCCTGCCTCTTATATCCAGGACCCCTTTCCCAGAGGCCAGCTGCTTGAGTACCCTGGAAGCCAGTCTGTAGCCCCAGGCTAGAGCTGGGTCCCTCCCACAGCCCTTCTTTAGCATGTTTGTTTGGACTGACTTATTTCATAGAGAGGGGTGTGTCTTGCCCAAGCCCATCTGGCATGTCTGAGGCAGCTCTGGGGTCAGAATCTGCAGCTCCCATCCCCCAGCCCTGCAATACTAGGGGAGGCTGGATCCCAAATCTCTGAAGTCCCACCAGGCTAGTCCGACCGGGCTCCCAAGCCCAGGGCTGCTCTGCAGGCTGTGGGGCTCATGCTCCAGCTCCGAGCCCACCTGATGTGCTCAGGTTGCTGACCTTTGGGCCTGTCCTGCCTCTCAGGCATTCAGCTGACCCGGAGGGACTCCCCCATCTTGACCACCAGCTGTGGGCTCGAGTTAGAGGTTCCCAGAACCTTAGACCATTTTAGCCCAACCCCCTATTTCTCAGCTGGGGAAACTGAGACCAAAGAGGGAAGAAACTTTCTCAAGTGTCCCCAGCAAGTCAGAGGAGGAACCAGGTATAGGAGCCTCTTTCCGACAGAGGTCTTCCCTGACCCCTGAGCCTTCTTCAGTGCCTCATTAGCTTCCCTGTAAGGAGACTGCCCCGCAGAGCCTGGAAATGGTGCTGTCCTGGGCAGTGTGTGCCCGTGACTGCACCTGTGTTTGTACTTGTGAGTGTATGGCCGGGGGGCGGGGGGGGTGCAGTGAAGGGTGGGAATAAACAGCAGGGATACTGGGGACTGGAATGCACCCCACTTGCCCCCACAAAAGGGGCGGGGGAGCCCAGCCCAGCACATGCTTAGACTTTCCAATCTACTGAATGCCTGTGAGGCCCTGCTGGGCTCAAAAGACAAGGAACACGCCTTTCACCCTTTCAAGGGGTGGCCCAGAATGGGTGGAAGCTTCTGCAGCACGGTTGGGGGTCACATCCCAGCCCATGGGCTGACAGTTAAACAGAGAAGCCGCCACTAGGGGTCAGTCATGATTCAATGATTCTGATGAGGAGTGGGCCCCACCAGCCTCTGCCCAGGGTTTTGTCTTCCAGGCCTTCTTGGGAAAAATTGTTCCCTGCCAGAAAGGGGCTAATAATCTGAGAGGAAGCCGTAGCTGGAATTCTAAACTGTGTGAGTGTGTGTCCAGTTTGGAAAGGTATATCCCATCTAAAAATTTGTATTGGAAAAATGGAAAGATATACCTATTGTTTTGGAATACAAACTACAGAAAGTAACAGTTAACAGAATCTTATTGGAAAAATTAGATTCTGCATCTGAAAAGGCAGAGTGATTTTTCAACTGGGGTATATGTCCTTAACTGAGGAAGGGAACATGATATTTATATTAAAAGGCAGCTATATTTTTTGTTGTTTTTTTTTTTTTCTGAGACCGAGTCTCGATCTGTTGCCCAGGCTGGAGTGCAGTGGCGTGATCTCAGCTCACTGCTGCAACCTCCACCTCCCAGGTTCACGCCATTCTCCTGCCTCAGCCTCCCGAGTAGCTGGGACTACAGGCGCCTGCTACCACGCCCGGCTAATTTTTTGTATTTTTAGTAGAGACGGGGTTTGACCATGTCAGCCAGGATGGTCTCGATCTCCTGACCTCGTGATCCGCCCGCCTCGGCCTCCCAAAGTGCTGGGATTACAGGTGTGAGCCACCGCGCCTGGCCTATGATTTTTTTTAAGTAGAGAATTTATCTTTTATAAAGAGCTTATTACATACTATTAGTGCTTCTTCAATCATGTGTATTAATCACCTGGATTCCTAGGCTTTATTCCCAGAGATTCTGATCCTGTGAGCCTAGGGTGGGACCCAGAAATCTGTACAGGGTGATACAGGCTGCCCCAGGACCACACCTAAGAAACACTGCCACTGGCCCCCACACACATCCAAGTCTCCAAATATGTAGGCAGGGCATATTCTCTCCATAGAACAGATGGGGAAACTGAGGTCCAGGATGGTGAAAGAAATGGCACAGGGTCACCCAGCTAGTAGAAGAGCCACGATACACTCACTGCCTGCAGACACCATCTTTGATGGGAGCTCCACCTCTTTATAGGAGTAGTACAAACTACTTCTGTAGTTTGTATTCCAAAATGATGGGTATATCTTTCCATTTTATCAATATAAATTTTTAGATTGGATATGCTTTCCCAAACTGGATACACACTCACAGTTTAGAATTCCAGCTATGGCTTCCTCTCAGATTATTAGCTCCTTATATATTCCCTGACTCCTACCTCCTGCCTCCCCTGTGGTGGGTCTCTATCCAAGGAAGAGGTAGCCCTGGTCCTCCAGGCTGACTGGGGCTTGGAGGAAAAGCCTGGGTGAGTGTAGGAGCTAGAAGGGCCCTTGGAATTCAGGTGGGGAAACTGAGGCCCTGAGAAGGCAGTCCTCACATTTGCATTCTACCTGGAGAAGGGCTGGGTCTTCTTCCTGAGTGGCAGGCCCAACTTCACCAGCCTGGTCCTCAGTCAAGCTGGCTGTCCAGGCCTAGCACACCTCGGGTGGGTGACCGGAGGCAGTGGTGCCATAAAATGTGCTTCCTGGGAGATCCACCCCCAAAGCACAAAACATTCCAAGGCTGGTGATTTGGGCAAGCTCCCTTCCCTCTCGGCCCAGTTTCCCCATCTCCACCACAGCTGTGTTGGAGGGGACTTCTCTCTAAGGCTGAGCAGCAGATTCGCTCCCAAGTGCCTACACCGCCCAGGTGGCCGGCTCCTCTGCACCCACGCTTCAAGAAAGTCGCCTCTTAGGCAAGGAAGGAGCCTCAGCCCTGTTGGGAGCGGGAGTCGGTATACTCCCAGCCTCCCAGACTGCTGGGGATGACCCGCGGTGCCTGCAAAGCCGGTGTCATCCAGCCCGCTGCCCAGCCCACAGACACTCGCCCTGGAGGGCGGCCCTGGCCCTCGCAGCGGCTCCGAGAAGAGGCGGCCCCCACTCCAAACCTGGCAGACCCACCCACGCAGGCCCGCCCCCGCTGCCTCGGCGAGTGGGCTCAGCCCTGCCCACGCCCCCATCTTGCCGGGACAATCTTGGGCCACTCCCCCGGGAGCAGGGCACCCTCCCTTCCCTCCCACCTGTGGCCAGTCCAGCTCCGTTCAGCCCTGTTCAGCCCAACCCAGGCGCCTCTCCCTCCTTCCCCGAAAAGAACTCACCGCGCCCGCAAAGGGCAACCAGGAAGAAAAGGACCAGGGAAGGCGCGCGCCTCATGGCCGGCGGGGCCGGGTGGCAGCCGCCGCGAGCTCCGCTGTGGGGTCACAGGGCACCCGTGAGCCGCGCGGTCAAGTGAGCGCCGGTCCTGGCCCCGGAGGTTTGCTGGCGGGGCGGCGCTCACTAGGACCCCGCGGAGAGCCCCGCCGAGCCCCGCGTGGGCAGCAGCTGGGAGCCCCGCCCACTCGGGGGATGTACTGGGCCTGCTGCTCCGCCCCGACGCCCCTGGGTGGTCTGGACCCCACCTGCCGCCTGTCTTCCCTATCTCCTTGGGCCTTGCAACCTTCCCCCAAGGCAAGCAGGACAGTGCGGGCACCCTTGGTACGGCTGGGGAGACTGAGCCCTCGAGGGCGGCGGACGCTAGTGCAGGATCCCTCTACTGTTGGGGAAAGAGCATGTGCTTGAGCGGGGACGTCCTTGGGCTTTGCCTTCCCTCACCTCGAAGACGCTTTTAGGCAAATGAATCATCTCAAGTTCATTCGCATGGGGTTTGCTCAAAGAAACGACACTGCAGGGTGAGCCGACGCGAGGGAGCGCTGCTCTCTGCAGACTTTGCAGGGAGGGCACTTAGGAAAAGTGAGTGGAATCTGGGAGGGTGAATAGCTCAGGGCCCCTCACCCAGCCTGGGGGCTGGGTAAGGAGCAGAGTTAAAAGGGAGGGGATGGGGCTGGAGTGGGCTGGTCTCGTCCTCCCCCATGGGCCTTCCAATCTGGGCTGAACAGAGGCCGCTCAGGTGATTCAAGCACATCCCTCTACTAGCCAGGGTGTCCTTGACGCGTTTTTAGGATCAGTACCTTTCCCTTGCGGGTGGGGGGTCAGCCCCCACCTCGGGAACTGCTGCCTCAATTCTGGAGCCAGAAGGGCCTCTGGCAGCTTCTCCAACTCCCTCTCAGTCCAGTCCTCGTACCTGCTCCCCTGTGTGGGCCCTAACAGGCAAATCTGACAACTGGAGGAACAAGGCAGGAAGGGCGGAGTCCAAGGGAGTGACGGCCTGTAAAAAGGCAGCTTTGCCAGCTTATCTCCAGGACTCAGTCTTGCTTTCATATTGCACCTCCCACGTCATTTTACTATAATCTGACATGTTGACATATGGCCTTTAAAAACAACAACAACACTGTTGAAGTGGAGCGGACTTCCCCTTTGGGATGCTTTGGAGAAGTTAGGATTGAGGGCATCCTCTCTTCTCCAAACTGCAGCAGTGATAGGTGAGATATATAAATAAAAAAGACATGGCAAGGCTGGAAAATAATCATCTCCATGAACCAAAACCAGAAAAGAAATGCAAAGTGGTTGGAGGCTGAAGAGTCTGGAGCCTGTTGGGCTTTGGAAACCAAGGACAGTGGCAGGTCCTTTGGGATAAGTGGGGACCAAAAGACTTGGCTAGAAGCTGGGAGCTTGGGTGTATGCCCGTACTTGAAAGGATGATGGGAGCGGGAGGCCTGCTGCTGATCCGTGGTCTGTATCCCTGGCTTTATAGGATGTGTACCCAGGACAGGAGCCTGGAAAGGACATAAAACCTGGAGGCCACTGCAGAACTGTAAAAGTTAGGCTAGCAAAGGGGATAGGATGAAATAGGTTTTTATAGAGGTTTGACATGTATTTTCTTTAAATAAAAAGAGCCGTCTAATTATCTATTGAGAATAATATAATCTTGGTACAAAACTAGAACAAGGATGTACAAGGAAAGCACATTATAGAACAATCTGAATTATGGGTCTTTGTCACAGAGAGACAGCACAGAGCAGTGGCCAGTGCCTTGCTTCTGGAGCCAGGCATCCGGATTTGTATTCTGGTGCCACTAGTCTTCTCTGTGACCTTAGGGAAAATGATTTGCCTTCACTGTGCCTTAACTTCCTCATATATAAAGGGGGAAAATAACGTTCACAATAAGCCTTTTAGGATAAAATGAAATAATTCATGGAAAGTAACAATACCCAGAACCTAGAAAACCAAATAAATGTTAGCTATTAACTTTTATGAACATGGATTCCAAACTTTTAAATAATACCAAGTTGAATACAGCAATGTACACACACATAAACAATGCATCATGATGAATTAGGTTTTATTACAGTAACGCAAGGGCAGAGTCAACATCAGATAATTCACTATTAGCAAGCTAGCTTTTTTTTTTTTTTTTTTTTTTTTTTTTTTTTTTTTTTTTTTTTTGAGACAGGGTTTCACCGTTGCCCGGGCCTGAGTGGAGTGGTGGGATCTTGGCTTACTGCAACCTCCACCTCTCAGGCCCAAGTGATCTTCCCATCTCAGCCTTCCAAAGTGCTGGGATTACAGGCATGCAACACCATGCCTGGCCCTATCTTTCTTAATGTGTAGCAATTATCATACTTAATGGGAAAACTTTAGAAGCAATTTCCATCAAAGTTAGGACACAGACAAGGGTGCCTTCTATCACTGTTTCTACTGAACATGGCACTGGAGGTCCTAGGCAATGTGTTAGGTTAATACATATGAAATTGCCATTTTTTAAGATTATGAGATGCCCAACATCAGAAATGTATGTGATTCAACCTATAATAGAAATGAAGGAAATAAAATTTTAAAATTGGAAAGAAAAAACTGCCTGTATTTGCAGGCAGGTATGATTGTCTATGCAGAAAATCCAAAAGAATATACAGATAAATTATTAAGACTAGTAAGAGAGTTAGCAAGGTTGTTGAATTCAAGATCATCTTAAAAAAAACCTATTAGCATTCCTATACATCAGTAATAACAAATTAGAAAATGTAATAGAAAAAGAGATTCTAGGCTGGGCGTGGTGGCTCACCCAGACCTTTGGGAGGCCGTAATCCCAGACCTTTGGGAGGCTGTAATCCCAGACCTTTGGGAGACTGTAATCCCAGACTTTTGGGAGGCTGAGGTGAGCAGATCATAAGGTCAGAAGATCGAGACCATCCTGGCTAACACGGTGAAACCCCGTCTCTACTAAAAATAAAATTAGCCGGGCATGGTAGTGGGTGCCTGTAGTTCCAGCTACTCGGGAGGCTGAGGCAGGAGAATGGTGTGAACCCAGGAGGCGGAGCTTGCGGTGAGCCAAGATTGCACCACTGCACTCCATCCCAGGAGACAGAGCGAGACTCCGTCTCAAAAAAAAAGAAAAAGAAAAAGAAAAAGATTCTATTCACAATAGTAACAAAAACCTCAGACCTTAGACTATATCTAGCAAAATATACGTAAGGCCTTTCATGAAGAGTATTGCTATGGTCTGAATCTGTCTCCCAAAACAGATTTGTTAAAACTTAATTGCCAAGATGATAATATTAAGAGGTAGGGCCTTTAAGGAGTGATTAAGTCATAATGGCAAGTCCTCATAGATGAGATTAGTGTCTTATTAAAAGGGCTTGTGAGGGGGGTTTATCTGTTCCTTCTGCTGCATGAGAACATAGCATTTGTCCCCTCCAGAGGAGCCAGCATTCAAGGCATCGTCTTGGAAGCAGAGACCAGGCCCTCACTGACACTGTACCTGCTGGTGCCTTGATCTTGGACTTCCCAACCTCCAGAACTGAGAAAATAAACTTCTGTTGTTTGTAAATTACCTAGTCTCCAGTATTTTGTTATAGCACTACAAAAGGCCTAAGACAAATACAAAAATTACTTAGGAAGAACTGACTAAATTGAAATACATACTATATATATTATGAATGGTAGGACTCAATGCTATAAACATATTACTTCTCACCAAATTAATCTATAAATTCAAGCAATTCCCAAATACCAATAGTTTTTTTGTGGAACTTGACAGGCTGATTCTAAAATTCATGTAGTAATTGAGGGGCCAAGAACAGTGTGCAGACACTGCTGGTGCCCTCGCCATACCCCGTGGCATTGCCAACCACACACATGCCAGGGAGCTGATGCTTTTAAGAGCACCCTTAGTGTATTCATCATGCCTTTTCATTTCCTGAATTTCCTGATGTTTTGACAGCTGAGGCCTTGCTGATCCTGGAGAGACTGTTCCTCCCAGGGCTAGCCAATTCCCCGAGACAGTAAGGGACTCACCTGCAAATGTACCTTTCCATATGCAAACCAGCCAATCCAAAGCCCATACCCCCAACCACCTCCTTCATGAGACTGTTATACTGGGCCATTGTCCATCTGCCCTCATCATCCCGGGGCCATGAACCAGACAACCAGGGACAGCCCTATGCTCCGGAGCCAAGTGAAATTATTTAAACTATTAATAGCTAATCCTGTGCCTGCTTACCCTGGCTTGCCTTGCCCTTCTCCTGGATGACACAAATAAAGCTCTTGCCCATGTTTCCCCCCAGTTCCCTTTACTTATTGAGCAACCCTGGTGCCTCCCCATGTATCCCTGCCTGGCATGCCATGTCTCTTGTTTCTAGGGACCTCTGAGTATAAAAAACTCTTTCAGGACAGTCATTTCCATATCTGTGTGTCTTGCCATATCTAATGAAAATCTTGAGTGCATTTTAAAACAGCCATGAAGAAAGGGAGTTGGTGGATAAATACCACAGCTTCACCACCCCTCAGCTGGAATAACTGAAGGGCCCAGTGAGATTGAGCCCCAGTTACCTTTTGTGGCAACCTGCTCACTAATGTATCATCTATTGACTTTCTTCCCTTTCCTATCTCACTTCTCACCCTCTTACCTTGCTTCCTGGAATCATCTTCTAAAAAAAAAAAATGCTTGCACCCAAATCCTTGACTCAGGCTCTCCTTCAAGCAGAACCCAAATGAATACATTTTTAAAGAATAAGAATGACATAGGCCAGGCGCGGTGGCTCACGCTTGTAATCCCAGCACTTTGAGAGGCCAGGGCGGGCGGATAACAAGGTCAAGAGATCGAGACCATCCTGGCCAACATGGTGAAACCCTTTCTCTACTAAAAATACAAAAAAATTAGCTGGGTTTGGTGGCGCACACCTGTAGTCCCAGCTACCTGGGAGGTTGAGGCAGGAGAATCACCTGAACCTGGGAGGCAGAGATTGCAGTGAGCCAAGATCGCGCCACTGCACTCCAGCCTGGGCAACAGAGCGAGACTGTTTCAAAAAAAAAAAAAAAAGAATGACATAGAGGTCAGTGGGTGATGGAAGGTTTAAGATTTGTGTACATACAATAATGTCATAGGAATCAGGAGAGTTAAATATTGTCGAGGGGGATGTACAAATTGACCACTGGAAGAGAACAGGAGCCCAGCAAAAGATCCATGACACATGGAAACTTGAAATAAGACAGAAGTTGCCTTGTAGATCATTGGGGAAAGGATGGAGTATTCTAAAAATGATGTTGGCACAATTGATTATCCATGTGGAAAGTAAATACAACTAGATCCCTAGTTCACACCATACCAAAAATAAAATCCAGGTTCATTAAAGATCTAGTTTGAAAAGCAAAACTTTGAAAGCATTTAGAAGCAAATATAGGAGGATATCATTATGAGTGGGGTAGTGTCTTAGTGTGGGCTGCTCTAACAAAATGCCATAGACTGGGTGGCTTAAACAACAAACATTGATTTCTCCCAGTTCTGGAGGCTACATGTCCAAGATCAGGGTGCCAGCATGGTCGGCTCTTGGTGAGGGCCCACCTCCTGGTTCACAGAGGGCCATCTTCTTGTATCCTCACATGGCAGAGAACAAGAAAGACAGGAGGCAACTCTCCTGCATCTCTTCTTATGAGGGTGCTGATCCCATCATGAGAGCTCCACCCTCTTGACCTAATTACTTTCCAAAGTCCCCACCTCTTAACACCATTATATTGCAGGCCAGGAATTCAACATATAAATTTAGAGAGGACACAAATATTCAATCCATAACAAGTAGAAAGTAATTTCCTAAACAAAATACTAAAAGTGGCTGGGTGTGGTGGTTCATACCTGTAATACCAGCATTTTGGGAGGCTGAAGCAGGAGGACTGCTTGAGCCCAGGAGTTCCAGCCCAGACTGGGCGACATAACAAGACCCCATCTCCTCTCTCTATATAAAAAATTAGCTGGGTGTGCTGGTGTGTGCCTGTAGTCCTGGCTACTTAGGAGGCTGAGGCGGGAGGATCACTGGAGCCCAGGAGTTTGAGGCTGCAGTGAGTTGTGATTGAGCCACTGCACTCCTGCCTGGGCAACAAAGTGGGACTGTCTCAGGAGAAAAAAATACTAAAAGCATAGGCTCAAAAGAAAAATGGTAATAGATTTGACTTCGCTATAGTATTTAAACTTCTATTCAACCAAACATACCACAAACGAAGTTTAAAGAGAAACCGTAGATTAGAAGATATTTGCAATTCATATAATCAAAGGATACGTATCTAGAATATTTAAGGAATTATAAACATTATATATATATAAACATTAATATTTTAAAAAGTCAACCAACCAAAAGAAAAGTGGGCAAACAATATGAACATGTAATTCATAGAAAAGAAAACTTGAATGACCTGCAAACATAGGAAGAGGTTTACCATGGATAGGAGTGAGGGGAATAGACACAGAAATGATAATGAGATACTAGCATTCCTACACATCCATAACAACAGGTTAGAAAATGTATTAGAAAGAGATTTGGCCAGGTGCGGTGGCTCACACCTGTAATCTCAGCACTTTGGGAGGCCAAGGCGGGCAGATCACGAGGTCAGGAGATCGAGACCATCCTGGCTAACATGATGAAACCCCGTCTCTACTAAAAATACAAAAAAAAAAAAAAAATTAGCCAGGCGTGGTGGCAGGCACCTGTAGTCCCAGCTACTTGGGAGGCTGAGGCAGGAGAATGGTGTGAACCTGAGAGATGGAGCTTGCAGTGAGCCGAGATCACACCACTGCACTCCAGCCTGGGCAACAGAGCAAGACTCGTCTCAAAAAAAAAAAAAAAAAAAAGAAAAGAAAAAAGAAAAGGAAAAGAAAAGGCATGGGGGTGAATCTGTTCCTTCTGCTGCATAAGAATATATTCTTATTGTTGGCTGGGCACGGTGGCTCATGCCTGTAATCCCAGCACTTTGGGAGGCCAAGGCTGATGGATCACAAGGTCAAGAGTTCGAGACCAGCCTGGCCAACATGATGAAACCCTGTATCTACTAAAAACACAAAAATTAGCCGGGTGTGGTGGCAGATGCCTGTAATCCCAGCTACTCAGGAGGTGGAGGCACAGAATTGCTTGAACTCGGGAGGCGGAAGTTGCAGTGAGCCGAGATCGGCGCCACTGCCTCCAGCCTGGGTGACAGAGTGAGACTCCGTCTCAAAAACAAAAACAACAAAAAAAAGAGGATATCTCACTGTTATTTTGAGATAGGGTCTCACTCTGTTGCCCAGGTTGGAATACAGTGGCACAATCACTGCTCACTGCAGCATCAACCTCCTAGGCTCAAGTGATCCTCCCACCTCAGCCTCCCAAGTAGCTGAGACCACAACCATGCCACCACACCTGGCTAATTTTTGGGATTTTTTTTGTAGAGACCAGGTCCCACTATGTTGCCCAGGCTGGTCTCAAATTCGTGGGCTCAAGCAGTCCTCCTGCCTTGGCTTCCCAAAGTGCTGGGATTACAAGTGTGAGCCACCGCTCCTGGCAGTTCATATTATTTTGAAAGCCCTATAACAGCAAGTGCTAGTAAGGATGTGGAACAGCAGGAGCACTCGCCAACTGCTGCTGGGGATGTAAACTGGGGCTGCCAGTTTGGAGAGACATTGATAATGTATTGTAAAGTCAAAGATGCTTCCGTCCAATGCCTAGCCCTTCCATTTCTCAGTGTGCACCCCAGAAACACTCATTTATATGATAATGTTCATAGTCACCCTCGTATAGTGAAAATTGGAAACCACTTAGATGTGCATCAACAAGAACATGGAGGAATGAACTGTGGAATACTCACATAATACAATATGATCTGGAGCCGGGGCCAGCAAACTACCGCCCATCTGCCAAATCTGGAGCTAAGGAGAATGGTTTTTGTAACATTAAACACTATAAAAAACAAATCAAAATAAAACAATGCGAAGCAAAGACTGCAACGGAGACCATATGTTGCCTGCAAAGCCTAAAATATCTAACTATATGGCTTTTTACACAAAAAGTTTGCTGACCCTTGATCTAAAGTCACATGTATTAACAAAAATAAGTCTTTAAAAAATGTTAAGCAAAAAAGTTTTGAATATGTACAAATCACATATAACATACCTGGACATATACACATTAGCTAACATTTAAAAACATGTTTAAAGATACCCATGTAAGTAGCAGAAGAATAAAATTGCACACGAGTGATAAACTCTAAATTCAGAGAAGTGGTTACCTCTGGGGATGGGAAGAAAAATAAGCATGGGGGGAGGTTCTGGGGGTTTTATTTCATAAATAAATTTGCTTTAGTTCATAAAATGAGAAAAGAAGGTCTGAAGCAAATATGACTACATATGAGTATGTTCTAACAACTCCGGATAATGGTTCCCAGGTGTTTGTTATGTGGGTTCCTATAGATTTATGTATGTTTGAAATATTTAATACATTTTGTTTAAAGGAGTGCCTTTTTGTGAGCGTGCCCAGGAGGAGGATGGCTGTGGACACGGGCAGGCACCCTCCCTGTTGTGCATCCGGCCCCTTGTCTGGCCTAGCCAGGCCCCAGCTGCAGGCTGAGCAATTGTCCACAGGCCAGAGAGACTGACATCCTGGCCCGGGGTTCTGCCCATGACTGTCGCATGCCCTTCTTACAGCTGCCTTGGCAGTGGGTGAGCCTAGTTGGCTCTACCAGCTGAGGCCCAGGCTGCAGTGGTGCTGGCCAGAGAGGACGGAGTTAGCAGCCTGGGACCTGCCGCAAATGACAGCAGGAGTCAGAGTCCAACTTCCCCATCTGTGGAATGAGATGGTAGATCTCATGGTGTCCAAGGATTCATCCAGCTCTGTTTTCCTGGGCCCAGGGTTTGTTCTGAGACCTGTAGCTAATGCCCTGGGCTCCAGCCTCTCTAATTAAGGAAGTAAGAGCCAAGCAGAAGTTGGTCTTCACATTCCTGGCTTTTCACCCCCAACCTGAACTGCCTTTCTCTGGTTTCCCCATCAGTGCTGTTGCCCCTTGAGGAGGAGCCTTACAGAGGAAGGGTTGACCAAAAGGGGCACTTATGTGATTTGGAAGGCAGAAGGAAAGAGGCAGCCATTGCTGTCTGAAGGTGGCCATGGCCGCAAGCGGTGTCACTGGCCAGGTCTAGGTCCATTCTGCCAGTGTACAGCAAGTCAATCACTGTGATACAGGTCCTGATTTATGCCACAAGGCCACCAAACGAGGAGGGGGAAGAACAGCTCTCAAATCCACCTCTGCAGAGATATAAGGCTTAGGGTTGCTTATGGGCTAGGGAAGTGTGATGGTCTAAGATGTGGGGAGAGGTGATTGGCAGCGGGGAAAAATGAAGTCATAGGTTTGTTTCATGCAAGTGTAGTCGGGCTTTGTCACATTTCATAGGATGTAAGTGCAGAAAATGATGGCATTAGCATGATCTGAAGGTGGAGTATTTGACCCTCTGACATCAAAATGGACCTTTTCTCGGGCATTGGCACAGGTCCAGTTGAAGGGTCAATGGTCTCAACCAGTTTGAACTGGACAGGAGCTGGCCCAAGTTCCTGAAAAACAGCTGAAGCAACCATGACCATGGCAACCTATGACTCTGATCTATAAAGCAGCCAGTGATCTATAAAGCAGCCAGTGATCTATAAAGCAGCCAGTGAAGGTTGAGGTTCAGCCTTCAGCGGACTAAGGCCTCAGGGTTCATGGAAAAAACAAAAACAAAACAAAAAGCAAGCAGCCAAAAGCAAGCAGGGTGGCAGGCAGACCTGATCAAATTCACCCCTCGGTTTCAGTAGTGACAGATGTAGTGGTGCTGGCAAATGCCAGCTTGTCCTCAGTCTGCCCTGAGTCCAGCTCTTCTCCCCGACTGCTGACCATATGACCTGCACTGACCCTAAGCCCACCACAGGCATTTTGTGCAGACCCACAGATGTGGGAGCTCTGCAAGGCACAGCTGCCCAGAGACCTCTTCAGGGCCTTGCCCTTGGTGGTCCCACCAGAAGCTGGACATGTTTCAGCTTCTCAGATTGACCGAGAAGTGGACCCCTTCCCTGACTCTCCAGCTCCCTCCCCATACCTCTACTTCCCAGCCCCTCCACAATCATGTAAGGTCTAATTGTGCAATAAATCCCTTAGCCCATAACTCATGGTTCTGCTTCTTCCCTGACTGAATCCTAACACTTCCGTCAAGGAGGGTGTAAGTGGCAAGCGCTCTCTGAGCCCTGGGAACACAAGTGAACCACGATGCCCCCACCCTGGGTAGCCTTTCTTTCTTTAGCAGCTCCAGAGGGAGGCCTGCTTCCTTCAGCCCCTTAGCAGAACTTTTTTTGAAAAGGGTCACATCTGCCCCACACTAGCCCAAAAGGGCTGCAGGGACAGGGCAGGGTCTTGGACCCTCATCTCTTAGGACAGGTGGTGAGGAATCCACAATATACCTGGTAGCTACCTGGTGCTAGATACTTCATCATTTTATCCTCACAAGAAGCTACTGCCCCATCTTCCAGTGAGAAAGCTGACACGGAAGGAGTTTGGTGAAGCTGGAGTTTGAACCTGATTACCAAGCGGCAAAACCCACAGGTCCTTCACTTGTAACTTGCCCACAGCTGCAGCAGGAGGTGGAGCAGTAATTCCTGCCTGTATCTGACCTCTGCTGGGTCGTGGGGCCATAGTCTCCCAGGCCCTGCTGCTCTCTGCTCTTCCCCTTTCCACCTGTGTGCCTCAGTGTCTGGGGCACACAGCAGCTGAGGCCACAGAGCCTGTAGCATTGGTGGCTCTGCCAGTGGGGCCTGAGGACATGGGTCAGGGCTGACTCAGACATGAGGCCTCGTGGAGTACAGCCACTCAACCTGAAGGGCTTGAGACAAGGAACAGCTGGTTCCCACCCCTCTGGCCAGCACCATCTGAGGCCTCATCATCTGGGCTGGTGGCATCTCCGTGCCTGCTGCTGGCCTGATACCTTGCTCAGTCTCAGAAAATCCTCTCTAAATGCAGCAGATTGGAGTGAGTTTCCTCCACAGCCCTTCCGGCCTGGTGACTCCACAACTTTCCATCTGTAGATGGTAATGAAGTTAGTGAGGTCAACAGACAAGGGTACCCATTCTGGTTCTGCCATTTTGGAGTTCCATGACCCTGGACTAGCTACTTTCTCCTTTTCCTCATCTATAAGGGCTGTCCTGATGCTTCAACAGGGTAACGTGGGTAGAGCATGTCTCACAGTGATTTGGCACTCAATCAGTGCTCAGAAACGATGGCGGCACTAGGGGTGGTGGTGGAATGGGAGAAATTACAAAAACTTATGGTTGGATTGACTTGGCCTCAAATCCATTTGGCCACTTAGCAGCTGTGGTGGGCAAGCTATCTCACATTTTTGAGGCTTGCTTTTTCCATCTATAAAAAGAGGGTGATACTTGTCACCCCGCTCATCGGGTTGGTCTGAGGCTTAAATGGGATAATGAACATGAAAGCCTCAGCAGATAGCACACCACCCCTTCCTTCTCCTTTCTCCTGTCTCCTTTATAACAGATGGGAATTCAGTAGGTGCTTAATAGTTGCATGATCCTTTTACAATGTAACCCTGACTGTTGCTTCCTCAATCAGTCATAACTAATGACGTGTACTTCCATCTGAAAGTTCTGAGGGAGGCAGGACATTAAGCTGTTTCAAATGCTGGCTTTAAGTCTAAAGGGTTCACTCTACCTTGTCCTGAATCACCTCCTCCCTCCTTCCTGCTGATCAGAAGCATCTGGGCTTTCAGGACTCATCTTGGAAAAGCCGGCCCTGCTTCCTCTCAATCTTTATGGTCTCCTCATTGAAGGACCTCCTTACTCCATATTTGATTCTCCATAGCTTGCCTCACCTGGCTCCCCAGCTGTCCATTGACAGCCAGGCAAAAGCGGAAAACCTGCTGGGTGTTTTTCTTCCCTTTTGTGACTGTGACCACCGCAGAGATATTCAAATCTCCTAGCTGCAAGAATGCAGTTAGCTGCCTGCCTCCAGTGGCTAGCATCTTCAGGCTTTACCTCAGCTTTTGAGGTAGAGGCCACACTTTTCCCGGCCAGCCCGCAAACCAACTACTGAGCACAGCAAGAGTCCTAGGGCCTGCCATTTTTGCTCAACTCAAACTCCAAGTCCTCCTGTTGCGGGGGCTGAAACTTTGTTAGATCTGCATGGCAATCTGAAGTCTTCCCCTTCCCAATCTAGCTACCTCCTCCTCTTATCATTCACAGTAATTACTGGTCCCCACTGAACCCTCTCCCATTCTTAACTACATCTCAGCATCTGCTGTCCAGAGCACTTACCATCTCCAGCACCATGGAAGGGATGGGCTGCAATGGGCTCCAGGATGAAAGGCTGTGCAGAAGAAGCTCAATGGCTTTAAGGACTCCAGACCCTCAGGGGCTAAAAAGGGACCTGAGAACCTGTCTATTCCAATTCCCCCTTTCACTTGTTCACATAGCATAAAGACCCAGATCTGTGTCAGGCCACATGTGCTTCAGGGATGGATGAAGCCAGGATCCCTGCTCTGGATGAACTTACGAGGGAGAGAAGAAGCCTAATGCTCTGTACCAGGGTTTTGGCACGTTGCTGGGAAAGCCTAATACTCAAAGGGAATTGAGGTAACATTGCTGGGTGCTCCACTTAAGGAAAGATGATTTTTAAGTCTGCCCTGATGGGGCCTGATTTCCTTCTGTTTCCTTTGTTGGAAGTATTTTCAATGGAGACACCTTAAACAATAACAGTGACAGCAAAGAACATGCATTCAGTGCTTTTCCATCTGCTGAGCACTATGCTAAGTGTATCAGGTAAAGCCTGGATTAGGAAAGACTGCAGAGGTGAGTCATAGCATCATGTGTCCTGGGCTTGCAATCACAGCTTCCTAGCTGTGTAACCCTGGGCAAACTCTTTAACCTCTCTGTGCCTCATGTTTTTCATTTGTTAAATAGGGAGATCAAGAGTATCTTCTGTACACATGCTGTGAAAAATAGGCAATGTGAAATCCAGACAGGCAGATTCTGGAGTCCAGATCATCCCTATACTGTCTGTAACTACAGCACTCATCTAAGGCCTGGTGAAAGAGCTTTTCTAAAAAAACTTTTGAGATATATGTATAGAATAGTTCACAAATAAATGTTCAGCTAAATGAATTTTCACCAACTGAACACACCTGTGTAACCTGCATCCAGCTCAAGACACAGAACATTACCAGCACCCCAAAAGACCCCCTGTACTTCCTCCAGGTCCCTTCCCTCCCAAATGGAGCCACTATTCTAATTTCTAAATGGTATAGATTTATTTCACCTGGTTTTAAGAGTTCCCCCCACCCCAACTTTATGGACAGATAACTGGAGTACAATAAACTGCACATTTTAAAGATGTACAACTTGATTAGTGTTGTTTGTGTTCACTCATGAAGCCAAAATTCACACAGCAAACATTTCCATAATCCCCCAGTTTTTTCATGCCGCTTTGTCATCCATCGCTCCCTCCAATCCTGTCCGAGGCTGATCTGCTTTCTGTCTCTATAGATTAGTTTGCACTTTCTAGAATTTTGTATGAACAAAATTATACAGTACATATTTTTTTTTGAGAGTGAGACTTGCTCTGTCACCTAGACTGGAGTGCAGTGGCATGATCATGGCTCACTGCAGCCTCAACTCCTCAGGCTCAAGCGATCCTCCCACCTCCCAGCCTCCCTATCCTAGCAGCTGGGACTGCAGCTGCATACCACCACACCTGGCTAATTTTGTGTATATATACATTACATATCTATCTATATCAATATGTATCTCACATATAATTACATATGTATATAAAATAGAAAAAATTAGCTGGATGAGGTGGTACTTACCTGTTGGTCCCAGCCACTTAGGAGGCTGAGGTAGGAGGATCGCTTGATCCAGGGGAGGTCAAGGCTGCAGTGAGCCATGATGGTGCTACCACACTCCAGCTTGAGCAACAGAGCGAGACCCTGTTTCAAAAACAAAACAAAAATTGTTACTCTACGTCCTCTACATTTCCATATACATTTTAAAACCAACTTTTCAAATTCTAAAAAAAAAAAAAAAAAAAAATGCCTGCTGAAAATTTTGATTGGAATTACATTGAGTATAGAGATAAATTGGGAAAGAATCATCATATTGGGCAATTTTGTATCTCCCAATCCAAAACATGGCATATATCTCCATTTATTTCCTCTTCAATTTCACAATGTTTTATAGTGTTCAGTGTAGAGGTTTGACAGATTTATTTTTAGGTATTTTACACATTTTTGGTGCCACTCTAAATGAGATTTTCAAAATTTCACTTTCAAATTGTTTGCTCCAACATACAGTTAGAAGGAATAAATTCAAAACTGGGTGCGATAACTCACACCTGTAATCCCAGCACTTTAGGAGGCCGAGGCAGCCGGATCACTTGAGGTCAGGAGTTTGAGACCAGCCTGGCCAATATGGTGAAACCCCATCTCTATTAAAAATACAAAATCATCTGGGCATGGTGGCATGTACCTGTAGCCCCAGCTACTTGGGAGGGTGAGGCAGAAGAATTGCTTGAACCCAGGAGGTGGAGGTTGCAGTGAGCTGAGATTGCACCACTGCACTCCAGCCTGGGCAAGAGAGTAAGACTGTCTCAAAACAAAAAAAAAAAAAAAAGAAGGAATAAATTCAATGCTTGATAGCATAGTAGGGTGACTAGGGTTAAACAAAAATGTACTGCACTCGTGAGATGGACAGCCTAAATACCGACTTGATCACTATGCATTATATACGTAACAAAATTTCACACATGCCCCATAAATTTGTGCAAATAATAAAAGTCACTTGTAGAATAAAGTAACACAAAGCAAAAAAAAAAAATTTGCTGCTAAAAACTTTTATGATGAACTCTCCTTCCTTTCACAGCCAAGATGTTGGCAGCACACAGATATACGGGGAATTCCTGCAGCACTCATTGGCAAACGCTGTAGAAGATAAGATGTCAAAAGGCTTAAAGTAGAAGAGCAGAATGACTAATAAGACTCCAGAGAAGGGCATAAAAACCTCCCTTCTTCTGATTCCCTTAATTATACCTCTCACTTTCCATTATGGGGTGTGCGTTGTTCTAGTGGTGAGAGCTGGGGATCCTGCAGTGGAGAAAGATCAAAGGCCCTGGGCCCTCTTATTCTACATTCTCTCCCTAGCATACCTGCATGCATAGCTTACAATATCTTCTGTACATTGGAGACCAAGCATCTGCCCTAAGTTCCAGGCATGTATCTCTCATAGGCCCTTAAACTCAGCTTCTCTAGAATGAAACTCACAATCTTCCCTCCAATTGTTTTTCTTTTTTTTTCTGAGACAGCTTCTGTCACCCAGGCTGGAGTGCAGTGGTACAACCTTGGCTCACTACAACCTCCGCCTCCCAGGTTCAAGCGATTCTCCCGCCTCAGCCTCCTGAGTAGCTGGGATTACAGGCACACGCCCCCACGGCTGGCTAATTTTTGTATTTTTAGTGGAGACCATGTTGGCCAGGCTGGTCTCAAAGTCCTGACTTCAAGTGATCTGCCCACCTTGGCCTCCCAAAGTGCTGGGATTACAGGCATGAGCCACTGCGGCTAGCCTTAAACCTGTTTCTTATCCAACGTTTCCTTTACTGCAAATGGCAACCTCCTCCACCAGCTGCGCAACACCTAATAGGAAGAGTAGTGAATATCCAGTAAATATTTGTTGTACAGATGAGTGAATGAAAATTGGTAGCATAGAAAGTGAATTTACTCTGTATAAGTTTTGAAGAAAGTTAACTCCTTTGAGCTGGCTTGGGATGTCTCATGCCTGTTCCCATAATGCTAGAGGCATCATGATTTATTTATTTATTTATTTATTTATGAATGAGACAGAGTCTCGCTCTGTCGCCCAGGCTGGAGTGCAGTGGCGCGATCTCAGCTCACTGCAAGCTCCGCCTCCCAGGTTCATGCCATTCTCCTGCCTCAGCCTCTCAAGTTGCTGGGACTATAGGCGCTCGCCACCACGCCCGGCAATTTTTTGTATTTTCAGTAGAGACGGGGTTTTACCGTGTTAGCCAGGATGGTCTTGATCTCCTGCCCTCATGATCTGCCTGCCTTGGCCTCCCAAAGTGCTAGGATTACAGGCGTGAGCCACTGTGCCTGGCTGAGGCATCATGATTTAAATAAAGTTCCATCAGACTCTGTATCAGAGCAGGTTCTTTCTCCTGTGTTGCTCTGCGACCTCACTGAGACCACAGCTACAAGCAGGGAAGAGGGTGGGGCACTTTTGATTCTGGGGACACATATATCATTATTCCTCACAATGACTGTCTCTTGTTTCTTTTTTTTTTGAGAAGGAGTCTCACTGTTGCCCAAGCTGGAGTGCAGTGGTGTGATCTCAGCTCACTGCAATCTCTGCCTCCTGGGTTCAAGATATTTTCCTGCCTCGGCCTCCCGAGTAGCTGAGATTACAGGTGCCTGCCACCATGCCTGGCTAATTTTTGTATTTTTAGTAGAGATGGGATTTCACCATGTTGGCCAGGCTGGTCTTGAACTCCTGACCTCAGGTGATCCACTCACCTCGGCCTTCCCAAGTGCCGGGATTACAGGCGTGAGCCACCATGCTTAGCCTCTTGTTTATTTCTATATCACCTGGGCCTTGGCTCAGTCCTAGAATGCAGAGATAATAAATGTTTGAATGAATGAATGAATGAATGAATGAATGAATGAAATAACTCCATTGTCGAAGTACTATTTGTCCTTTTTTATAGATAAGAAATCTGGGGCTCAGAGACTGCCCTCTCTAGGAAGCAGCAACAACTGGGGGACAAACCCACTCCTCTCAGCCCCCAGATCAGTGATTCGTCTACTCCATCAAGAAAGTTGTAATTACTTGCTCTTGGTGTCTTGGAAAAAAAGAAAAAAGAAAGTTGTAATAACTAAGTACAGATTTCATTTCATCTTCTTTCCAACCAATAGTTCTTAAGTGCTTCCTGCATACCAGGATGAAGCTATTGGATGAAGCTATCAATGTCTTCTTGAAAGCACAGCCACAAGATTTTGAAGAGGGGGAAAAAAAAGCCTTTCTGCTAGGCCCTGACCTGAACCAATTCTTGGTTATCTAAAGCAGTGGACTCCAAATACAAATTCCCAGGATCCTCCCCCAAGAAATTCTAATTCACGCATCTGAAGGAGAGGAGATGCCTGAAAACCTCTATTATAAACACTGCTCTGGGCTGATGTGGTATATAGCCAGCTGCTGCACACGGTTCAGCAGGAAGGCAGCAGAAAGGAGGGTGAAGAGTAAGCATTTTTATTACTTTATTCACATACATTAACTGAGCACATACTATGTCCCAGTCACTGTTCTAAGTCCTAGGGATACAGTAGTGGACAAAACAAAATCCTTATTCTCCCTCATTCTATGGGTGGTGGGGGTGTAATATGGGGAGACAATGACCAAGTAAAGAAATAGGGCCAGAGGAGGGTGGCTCATGCCTGGAGTCCCGGCACTTTGGGAGCCTGAGGCAGGTGGGTCATTTCAGCCCAGGAGTTTGAGATCAGCCTGGCCAACATGGTTAAACCCCACCTCTACCAAAACAAACAAACAAACAAAAGTTAGCTGGGTATGACGGTTCATGCCTGTAGTCCCAGCCACTCAGGAGGCTGAGGTGGGAGGATCACCTGAGCCTAGGAGGCAGAGGTGAGCTGAGGTCACAGCACTGCACTCCAGCCTGGGCAACAGAGCAAGACTGTGTCTCGAGAAGAAAGAAAGAAAAAGAAATAAACATGCAGGATAACCACTGCTTGTGGTGGTGAAGGCTCTAGAGAAAACAAAAGAGTGATGTGCTGCAGGGTGACAGAGAAGGGGTACCGTAGCTCTCTGAGGAGGTGACATTTGAGTTGAGACCTGAATGACCAGAAGGAACCAACCCTACTCTAGGAGAATATTATAGGCAGACAGAGTAGGAGATGGCAAAGTCACAGAGGGACAGTCTTCGCATGTGAGGCTGATGTAGTGTGAACAAGGAGAAGAACAGCCTAATATATGGTTAGACAGAGATAGTGAGGCAGGAATCATCATTTAAGGTCTTCAAATTAGGAAAAGGGTTTAGAGTTTCTTCTGGAGAGTTCTAAGCAGGGAGTGATGTGACATGATTGCTTTAATTGGCTTGTTTTAGCTGCTAGATGAAGACAAGAGTCTAGGGGTTCAATGTGGGAGCAGGGAACCAGTGAGGAGGCTCACAGGAGTCCAAGCTAGAGACGATGGTGGGTGCGGTAGCTCATGACTGTAATCCCAGCACTTTGGGAGGGTGAGGCAGGTGGATCACTTGAGGCCAGGAGTTCAAGACCAGCCTGGCCAACATGTGAAACCCCGTCTCTACTAATAATACAAAAATTAGCCGGGTGTGTTGGCATGCATCTGTAATCCCAGCTACTCAGGAGGCTAAGGCAGAAAAATTGCTTGAACCTGGGAGGCGGAAGCTGTAGTGAGTTGAGACTGCGCCACTGCACTCCAGCCTGGGCAACACAACAAGACTTCATCTTAAAAAAAAAAAAAAAAAAAAGTGAATATGACTACAAAACTGCCTGTGAGCTGCTACTTTTGGCACACTACCTATGGGGTAGCCCTGTCCCACAAGGAGCAGTCCCTCTGCTGTTGCAATACACTGCAGCTTCAATAAAAGTTGCTAACACCACTGGCTCACCCTTAAATTCTTTCCTGGGAGAAGCCAAAAACCCTCCTGGGCTAAGCCCCCATTCTGGGGCTCACCTGCCCTGCATCAATATTCTCCTTTCTAGTAAAAACCTACTATGACGTGGCACTCTCCTGGACATTTGATAAACTTACCTCTGTTTTCCCATCAGGTCTGTGAGGTGGTGTAGTTCTTGCCATTTGACAGGTAAGTCGGCAGAGGCTCATAGAGGGCCCCATGTTACAGCCCCTGAAAGCATCAGTGCGACAACTGGAACACAAGTGTGTGTCACACTGACCTCACGCTTGTCCATCACTCCACACAGCCATCAATGCAGGAAATAGGCTGGTTTCTGATGCACCTGGTGTCTGAGAGAAGCTTTGGTTCTTTCACTTTTCAGCTTTGCCCTGGCCTGGGCCCAGGCCCTAACTCCTGAGATCAGGCTTGTCTCAAGAGAGTCGGGGTTAGGGTGGGTAATTATCTCAGCGGTTGCTGTGAGGTCCATCCAGCTCAAGTGAGTCTTGGGATCCTGGCTTCTCAAACTTTCACGTGCACACAATTGCCTGGGGATTTGATTGAAACGCAGTTTCTGACTCAGCAGGACAAGCGTGGGCTCCTTTCGTTTTCTTTCCTTTTCTCTCTTCATCCAAAATCTTTTTAATAAGAGGGTAGGCTCCAGGGTTAGTTTTTGTAGTCTCGGCTGGCCCTTTGATCTCTGGCACGCTCGAACTTCCGGCCCTTGGAGCGGACGTAGGGTTTGGTGTGGCTGTGCGGGGTTCCCGGGGCCTTGCCGAAATGCTGGTACACCTCTTGGCCCTTGAGAGAACCAGAGAGCAGGATGGTGCCGCTGCCCTTGGGGGAGTCCAGGGCCAGCTGGTCGAAAGTGAGGATCTTGCCCCTGCTCCGCCCTGAGGATGCAGCTGCAGCTCGGCTGGTCACACACAGCGCACATACCTTCAGTTTGAGAACCTCCTGAACCCGCACATCACCCTTTATGGGCCCCAAGACCACGGCCATTTTGTTTTCCCGGCCAGGAAGCTTCATCTTCCGGATCATCTGAGCAACAGAGTGACCGGTTGGTGCGACTCATAAACAGCCTCTTCAGTACAACCTGGTCGAATATGGAGTTGATTTGTCTGGCCAGAAACCTGTACAGCTTGACCAACAGCCTCAGGTAGATAGCCTGGCTCTTGGGCTCCTTGCACGGAACGCTTTTGGTCCTTGTTGGGGTGGATGGCAACTCCCATGATGGCGCCTTGTGCTCGGCCAGGTCCGGAAAGCCACGTTTCTAATTTCTAACAAGCCCCAGGTGATGTTGTTACCAAGGTCCACCTGCCACAGTTTATAGAGGGCCGTGGAGGTGGGAGTGGGGTGGGGTAGGCAGAGGAGGGAAACAGGAGGCTGCAGTTGGGACAGCTGTGCTCATCCTCACGTGTAACTGACTCTTGTAAATTGTCATTAGTAACGTTCTCAACACCCACCCTCCTCCCCCATCAATATGATAAAGAAAGAACATTAGAATATCTGTGTTCTTGGTCTGCCAGGGAAGCCCACCCAGTCAGGACCCCAGGATGTGGCAGGCAAGTCCCTCCCTCTCCCTGAAGCCCCAGTGACTCCAACTCTAGGTCCTTATGCTGGGGTTGGGGCAGGGTACGGTGAATCTGCAGCTGCTCCCCACACTGTTGGGGGGAGCGCATGGTATGTGGGGAGAGGTGAGGAGAGGACTTTCCTCTTCCTAGAACTTCTGGTCTGGTCCCCAGGGCACAGGTGTTAATGAAGATGGAGGAATGGCCTCTTCCTAATGGGCCTTTCAAGGCTTGCCAGAGCCAGCAGGGTGGGCAGGGGACAGGGAGGAACTTGTGCTTCCCGGCAGGGACAGGAACCCGCTGGATGCACCGCTTTGACCTTGGCTCATTGTAAACATGCTCCAATGTGGGGCGCTGAAGCCAAGAGATGGGACAATTATCATTGCAAGGGAAGTTATCTTAAAGTTAATTTATAAATTCCAGTCAAGGTCCTAAAGGAATTGTTAGAAGGGAGGGTGGTAGTGAACTTGGTAAATTCAATTTAAAACCACTGGTAAATGGGAGAGAAAAATCAAGTAAATACTGAAAGAAAAAAAGAATCTAGGGGGCTATAACAGTTATAAAAGATATACCAATGTCATGTAGTAGAAAGCCCAGAAGTCCCACGTATACTTTAAATATTTAGCAAATGACACATTTGGCATTTCAAAATGGAGAGGAAATAAATATGGCTGAAAAAATTAAGGATTTGATCTTTCTTCAAACCACATGCTAACATAAATTCCAAATGGGACAGAGAGTTAAATGTAAACAAGGATAATAGAATGAAATAGAAGAAAACATTTATATAATGTCAACGTGAGGGAGGCCATCCTAAGTTTAACATGGAAATAGAAACCATGAAGCAAAGATTGGAAACGTGACTGCAAAAAGATTTATGATATAAAAATATCATAAACAAAATAAGCAAATGTTAAATCGGGAGAATTTAATGTATGTCAGACAGGGAGTTAATGTCGGTACAAATCAATAGGAAAAAGACATATTCCCAGTAGGAATGGGCACAGGGCATGGATATTTAAAAATAAGTAGATATGGCTGGGCATGGTGGCTCATGCCTGTAATCCCAGCACTTTGGGAGGCTGAGGTGGGCAGATTACCTGAGGTCAGGAGTTCAAGGCCAGCCTGGCCAACATGGTGAAACCCCATCTCTACTAAAAATACAAAAATTAGCCAGGCATGGTGGCAGGCACCTGTAGTCCCAGCTACTTGGGAGGCTGAGGCAGGACAATCTCTTGAACCTGGGAGGCAGAGGTTGCAGTGAGCCAAGATCACGCCACTGCACTCCAGCCTGGGTGACAGAGCAAGACTCCATCTCAAAAAATAAAAAAGTAGAAATGATCAGTAAATATATGAAACAACTGTAACCATGAGAACAATAAAAGAAATGTGGCCAAACGCAGTGACTCACGCCTGTAATCCCAGCACTTTGGGAGGCCGAGGTATGAGGATTGCTTGGAGCTAGCAGTCCAGCACCAGCTTGGGTGGCAAAGTGAAACCCCATACCTACAAAAAAAAAAAATTATTATTTTTTGAGACAGTTTCACTCTGTCACCCAGGCTAGAGTGCAGTGCTGCAATCATGGCTCACTGAAACCTCTGCCTCCCAGGCTCAAGCGATCCTTCTGCCTCAGCCTCCCAGGTAGCTGGGACTACAGGTGCGCATCACCACAACCAGCTAATTTTTGTATTTTGTGTATTCACCATGTGATTCGTGCTGGTCTTAAAGTTCTGGACTTAAGCTGCCTGCCTCAGCCTTTCAAAGGGTTTGGATTACAGGCATGAGCCACTGCAACAACAAAAAAAAACTTTTTTTTTTTTTTTTTTTTGCAAAATAAAATTCCTATTTATTGTTGGACAACATTGTTTCACACATACATCAAACAGGCCAAAAAAACCCAGCAACTTCATAGACAAAAAAGGAAAAAAAAGAAACCTTTTATCTTTGGCCTTTTTAACCATCTCATACAAACCAACTACTTATAGTACAGGTAAGTACATACACAAAAAAGTTACTGGAATGCCCGGAATAAGATTGTTTTTCTGTTGTCATTTTTGCTTTTTTTACAAGGTTTCTTTTTCTCCTTTGAGATTATAATGAACATGGTCACACCACAAGTAAAGTCAGAAGTAGGACAGAGAATGATCCGAAGGCTGGTTTGGTCATCCGAGATCATTAAAAATGGCTGACCCTAACAATATGTACAAAAATATAAAATGTAAATAAAAAATACAAACAAATTTCCTTTTTAAAGTACTTTTAAGAAAAAAAGCAGGGCCTTGGAAGTTTTGGTTCTTTTTTCCTCCCCTGTTGCAAATTCTCATGGTTTGGGCTGGGTGGTGGAGAGCGCGTGTCATCTGTGGGTGGCACTGCCCACGGTGGGTGGGTGGGCCTCTCTACTCGAAGGTGACCACGTTTAGATTCTGAGACGGGAAGTGGAGGGTGAATAGGTCACGGCGGCCTTTTTTTTTAGTTTAACTTTTCCTTTTTTGCAGTCTAGTCATCTTCGTCGGTCTTCTGCTTGTTGGTATCGACATCGTCATCCTCATCATCTTCAGCTGACAGCTTGCCCGTAGCTGACTCAGCTTCCTCATCTTCATCTCCATCCTCTTCCTCACCATCACCTTCTTCTTCCTCTTCCTCCCCACCTTCTTCCTTTTCTTCATCTACCTCATTGTCAGCCTCCTGCTCCCCATTTTCCTCATTAGCATTCCCGTTAGCAGGGGCGTCTCTTCCATTTTCCGCCTCTTCCACAACTTCTTCTCCTTTAAGTCCTTGGTGGTGATTTTGGAGCTGGTGTCTACGGCTGCGGCTGACATGGTGGGGCACGCTGGTGATCCCATGCAGGGGATTAAAAAGAAAGCGAGAGTTCAGGGACTCTGGCGATAAAGCTGCCAGAGTCCGCGGCGGCTGCGGCGAGCAAGGAGGCGGACGAGGAACAATGCAAAGATGGCTTTTCAGAGCAGCCAGTGGGGGGCAAAAAAAAAACAAACTCTTAAGTTTGTTTTTTTTTTTTAATTAGCTGGGCATGGTGGTGCACACCTGTAGTTCCAGCTACTCCGGAGACTGAGGCAGAAAGATTGCCTGAATCCAGGCTTCAGTGAGCTATGATTGAGACACTGCATTCTAGCCTGGGTGACCAAGCCAGACCCTGTCTTAAAAAGGCAGGAGGAAGAGGAAAGAGGAGGAAGAGGAGGAAGAGGAGGAGGAGGACTAAAACCATAAGATACCTCTTTTTTCCTGCTGAATTGGCAGAGATAAAAAAGATATAGTAATAATGACAGCTGGACAGGGAAGAGTTTGAGTAAACAGACACTCATCCACTGCTGGGGCTGTAAACTGGAACAACTGTTCTGTGGGGCCAAAGCCCTAAAACTGCCCCATCTGTTTGTACCAGACATTTTATTTCTAGAAATAGATCCTAAAGAAATAATCAGATGTGCAAAATGAATGCATCAATATGCATCACAGTCACACTCATACATGGAATATTGAAACTGCCTAAATATGCACCCATGAATCCAAACAACTTTCTTCTTGCTCACCATCAGTCACCCAAGTCCTTCCGTCAAGTTTTAACAACCAAAGCACCTGTGATTTAGCCTAAGGAGCTTTGCCCCCTTGTGCTGCACAGGGCAGGGCCAGATTGAGCTCTTTGCAGTGGAGCAGGAAGTCCCATCCAGCACTAGAGAAGTGAGTAGCTACGGAGGATTTAACTTGTGCTTTGTTTCTTGGTGTCCAGAAGGAATGGAAAGCATTTTCTGTCTCCGTAGGGACCTGTTTTTATCTCTAAAACCTGGCTTCTTACCACTCTTAGGCCCTCAAAGCCTGACATGGTTGGATCCACCCCTCACCTCCTCCCCCGCTCACCACCTAGGAAGCCTCTTCTTAGCTCCAGCCACGCAGGTCTTCTTTCAGCTCTTCAAACTCATCGTGCCTTCTCTGGCCACACAGTCTTTGCACATACTGTTCCCTTTGCCCAAAACTCCTCCCATTCTCTCCTGCCTGGTTACTTCTGAGCTTGAACGTCCCTGTCTCAGGAGGCTCTTCCTTGGCCTAAGTTTTTATGGGTTCCTTTGCACTCTGCATTCTAGCTACAATTTTACATTAATTTATGCAAGTGTTTTGTTTCTGTCTCTCTCTCCCAAGATTCTCAGCACCATGTGGCAGGAACATGTGGTTGTTATATGTAGCTCCAGTGTCCACACGGTGCATGACACATGGCTGGGCTTCAACACGGCTAACCCATGGCTCTAGGAAATTTTCTTTTATTATTTCTTTGGTAACCCCTTGTCCTTTGTTTTCTCTGTTCTCTTTCTGGAGTGTCAACTGGTTGGTTGTTGAACTTGAATCAGTCCTTGAAGTATTTTATTTCTCCTCTTGTATTTTTTTTCTTTTTGATGTTTTGTCTGCATTCTAGACATTCCATCAGTTTTATTTTCCAAGCCATCTAGCAAGTTTTATTTTGGTAACTATATTTTTAATTGTAAAAAGTTACTTCTTTTTTGAGATGGAGTCTCACTCTGTTGCCCAGGCTGGAGTGCAGTGGCGTGATTTCGGCTCACTGCAACCTCCACCTCCCAGGTCCAAGCGATTCTTGTGCCTCAGCCTCCCATGTAGCTGGAATTACAGGCACACACCACTGCATCTGGCTAATTTTTGTATTTTTAGTAGAGACAGGGTTTCACCATGTTGGCCTGGCTGGTCTCAAACTCCTGACCTCAGGTGATCTGCTCACCTCGGCCTCCCAAAGTGCTGGGAGTACCGGCATGAGCCACTGTGCCCGGCCAAAAAGTTGCTTCTTTTATGTTTGCACACACATGTTCACAGCAGCATTATTCACAATAGCCAAAAGGTGGAAACAACTCAAGTGTCCATAGACAGATGAATGGATAAACAAAATTTGGTATATCCATACAATGGACTATTATTCAGCCTTAAAAAGGAAGGTAATTCTGACACATGCTACATTAGTGAACCTTGGAGACATTATACATGTGAAGTAAGCCAGTAACAAAGGACAATTATTGTATGATTTCATTCATATGAGATACTTAGTCAAATTCATGGAGACAGAAAGTAGAATGGTGGTTGCCAGGATCGGGGCCAGCTGGGGATGGGGAGTTATTGCTTCATGGGTACAGAGTTTCAGTTTTGCAAGATAAAAAAGAGTTCTGGAGATGGTTGTTGATGACAGTTTTAGAACAATGTGAATATCCTTAATGCCACTGATATGGTTAGACTTTGTGTCCCCACTCAATCTCATCTTGAATTATAATCCCCAAGTGTTTAGGAAAAGACCTGGTGGGAAGTGATTGGAGTATGGGGGCAGTTTTCCCCATGCTGTTCTCGTAATAGTGAATGACTTCTCACCTGATCTGATGGTTTTATAACTGGTAGTTTTCCTGCACTGATGCATACTCTGTCCTGCCCTCACGTGAAGGAGGTTCTTCCTTCCCCTTCTCCTTCTGCCATGATTGTAAGTTTCCTGAGGCCTCCCCAGGCATGTGTAACTATGAGTCAATTAAACCTCTTTCCTTTGTAAATTACCTAGTCTCGGGTAGTATGTTTATAGCAGTGTGAAAACAGACTAATACAGCCACTGAATGGTACATTTAAAAATGGTTAAAATGGTGAAATTTATATTATGTATTTGCCACAATCTTTAAAAAGATAATTGTTTCTCTAACTGTTCCTTTTTTTAACATCTTGTGTTTTTTTAAAGTTGTAGTATTTCCTTGAGCTTTCCCGAGGATACACATTTTCTTTATTTCTTTTTAATCTTTTATTCTCTGAAGGTTCTCTAAGGACTTCTTTGGCTCTTTCTCCTTCACTTTGGAAGCTTTTCTAAAATATATGGGGCTACCTGGTGTCCTTCCATATCTAAAGGAATTTTGTGCACAGGCCAAAGGGGGTTATGTGCATGCGGACAGAGCTTAGAGTGGGAACCAGTCATTACACCCACGGACCCCTAAATGCCACCGTAAGGAGGGCTTCCTCAAGGGTGCCGACCACTACACTAGCAGCACCTATCTCACCAGGCAGTGTACACAGTTCTCTTTAGAGAGAGTCTCTGATTTTTTTCCTTGGGGTAAGCGCCTGGCTGAACCCATAACTTGGGGGAAGTTGCATTAACTATCCATACCTGGATCTTCATTTATTCTGCCTGTTCCAGCCCCATTTTCACTTTGCCCTCTGTGGTACCTGCACTGGAGCCTGGAGGCTCCCTCAGGTTCTCACAGGCAGATGGCTCAGCCCCGCTGCACCCCAGCCCCTCTAATCTACCCCGCAGGTCTCTAACTCCTTTTCATCTTCCAGATGAAATCACTTGTCTGCTAATGACTAACGACTTTCTCCCATCCTCTTTGTTTCTTTTCTTTTCTTTTTTTTTTTTTTTTTTTTTTTTTTTTGAGGCAGAGTCTTGCTGTGTCACCCAGGCTGGAGTACAGTGGTGCAATCTCTGCTCACTGTAACCTCTGCCTCCTGGGTTCAAGCAATTCTTCTGCCTCAGCCTCCAGAGTAGATGGGATTATAGGCACACACCACCATGCCCAGCTAATTTTTGTATTTTTAGTAGAGATGGGGTTTCGCCATGTTGGCCAGGCTGGTCTCAAACTCCTGACCTCAGGTGATCTGCTCACCTCGGCCTCCCAAAGTGCTGGGATTACAGGTGTGAGCCACCGCATTCAGCCTGTCATGTTTGTTGTTGTGGCTTAGACTGTTTAAAACACTGGTCCATCGGTTGAATGGAAGGAGAGAATATAAATGTGCCTTCTCAGTCCCCATCTTGAATCCCATTCATTCTCACAGCTGCTGCCCTAACTCAGCCTCATTTTCCTGCCTGGGATATTGTGGCTCTGTCACCTTCAGCCCCTTCATCCCCAGCACATGCTGCCACAGCCAGGGTGACCTTCCAGAAGCAAGAATCTGAGTGTAGATCCCTGTTTGAACTCCTCAGTTGACCTTTAGAGCCAGCAGGACCAAATCTGCCATGACATTCAAAGCCTTTGGTGAGCTGGACTCTGCCTGTATCTCTAGCCTCATCTCTTTGTAGTTTCTCAGTGAGCCATGCTCTTAGATGCCTCCTAATGTTAGCTCATGCTGACCCCTGGCCTGGAGCACTCTTTTCCCCCTTCTGTTCTTAGATGGCTTGAATCCATCTGCTGGAGGAAGGAATACTTATGTCCCCACTCTTGATTTTTCCTTGCATGTGGAGGGAAATCATCAGGGTAACTCTCCTGGACTCCCATTTCCTCACCACCCACCTCCCTGCAGGAGCTCCAGCATCGCCTCCTCCAGACAGCCCTGTGTGATTGTCCAGTCTGGGGTAGGTTCATCTTCTGTCCGTAACAGTCTCCAATATACTTATCACACTAATAATGGCCAGGGCCTGAAGAGAGGCAGAGCTGAACAAGTCATGTTTGGTGGCGCCTGTCTGCACAGCCCACATCCATGTCTCGGGGCACACCAGGAATCTAAGCCCCTCTGGCTAAGCTGTTCCCATGCCATTCAGCATGGAGGCAGCAGTGCCTGTCACCAGGCAGGAGCTAAGTTCTGCATCCTCTTGGCTTACTTGTTTTGGTTACCAGGATTCCTTCAATAGCAGCCTCACTCTCAGGTTAGGCTTTGTCCCCAGTCCAGATGCCTATAGAATCATATCACCATGGGCGGGTACGATTATGATTCCCCATAACTGACCCTGCCCTAGAAGCCAAGTGAATTATGCAGTATGAGTCCTGAAGCTCATTTTGGGTTCACCCTCCAACTAACTCCATGTCTTTTTTAGAGAATGGTTTTTGTGACCTTGTCTGTAAGCGCTGGAGGTATACACATGCCTGATGGAAAGGTGCACAGAACCCATTTGTGTAGAAGCTTAAGAAGAAAAGAACCGGGCCAGGCACGGTGGCTCACTCCAGTAATCCCAGCACTCTGGAAGGCAGAGATGGGCAGATCACAAAGTCAGGAGTTCGAGACCAGCCTGGCCAACATGGCGAAACGCTATTTCTGCTAAAAATACAAAATTTAGCCAGGCATGGTGGTGGGTGCCTGTAATCCCAGCTACTTGGGAGGCTGAGGCAGGAGAATCACTTGAAACTGGGAGATGGAGGTTGCAGTGAGCTGAGATTGTGCCACTGCACTCTAGCCTGGGTGACAGAGCAAGACTCCATCTCAAAAAAAAAAATGTATATGTATATATGTATGTGTATGTATATATATATATATATCTATCTCAAGAGGCATATTGAACAGCATGCCCCTGATTTTGGTGATCCATGTTTGAAATAAGTCTACCACAGACTGATAAATTTAAAATGAAACAAAACTCAGTGTGCCAAGTGTGGTACAATGGGGTCCTACAGTTAAATTGGGTGGTCCCCACTTCCCCTCCCCAGAGATGTAGATGAGGTATGAAAGGGAGCAGAGCTGGCCTGGGAGGGAGAGGGGAGGAGGAGGAGGAGATGGGGATGGTCGGCTCTGTTCCCTCAGAGAGTTGATTCATAAACTGTTACAGAAGTGGCTCAGAAAGCATGTTCTGAGGAACATTAACTTGTAAGCCCCTGCTACCAGCCCTGAAAAAGCATTCCAAACCAAATAGGTTTGGGAACCTAGAGCACCCAATGCCTCTCCTGGGGAGTCCCAATTTACATTGGCATATTAAAGGCTCTGAGAAGCCCCACAGTAAATAAACTTGTATATTTTTGATTAATCCAGTTCTTCCCAAATGTCTTTAAATTTGTTAACATTCTATGAAAATATTTTAAGAAATGTTGTGTACTTTAGGATTTTTCTACTCAAAATTTGGTTCCCAAGCCAGGGACAGCGGCTCATGCCTGGCATTTTGGGAGATTGAGGTGGGTGGATCACTTGAGTCCAGGAGTTCAAGACCAGCCTGGGCAACATGATGAAACCCCCTCTCTACAAAAAATAAAAAATACAAATGAATGCAAAACAAACAAAAAATTTGGTTGTGGGACCTGCAGCATTGGCATCACGGGCAAGCTCGTTAGAAATGCAGAATATAGATCCCATCCCAGAACTACAGATTCAGAATTCTGGGGCTAGGGCCTAAGAACCTGCATATTAATCAGCCTTCCAGGTGACTTTTATGTATCCTGGGGTTGGATGATCCCTGCTTTAGGGCAGTGGTTTTCAAAGTGTGGCCGGTGAAATTCTGGAGGTCCCCAAAGCCTTTTTAGAGGATCTACAAGGTCAAAGTTATTTTCATAATAGACTATGATGTTAGCCTTTTGCATCGATCATGGAAAAGCAATGGGGAGTAAAACTGCCAGTGCCCTAACCCACATCAAGGCGGTGGCACCAAACTGTTCTGGTGATCATAGTTTTCTTCACCATCACACACTTATAGCAAGTGGAACTTAGTATTTCATTCCTGACTGCCCTTGATAAAGCAAATATATATGTATTAATTTTGTGAAATCTCAACCTCTGAGTTCACATCTTTTTAATAATCTGTGAACAAATGGGAGGTAGACATAAAGCACTTCTGTTTCATAGCAAAATCTAAATATCTAGACGAAAAATATTTGTGCAGTCTTTGAGTTGCAAGTTGAACTAGTTGCATTTTTCATGAAACACCATTTTTGCTTGAAAGGATGGTGGACAGGACAGTCACAGTGGCTCATGCCTGTAATCCCAGCACTTTGGGAGGCCGAGGTGGTTGGATAACGAGGTCAGGAGATCGAGACCATCCTGGCTAACACGGTGAAACCCCGTCTCTACTAAAAATACAAAAAATTAGTGGGCATGGTAGTGGGTGCCTATAGTCCCAGCTACTTGGGAGGCCGAGGCAGGAGAATGGTGTGAACCTGGGAGGCAGAGGCGGAGCTTGCAGTGAGCCACTGCACTCTAGCATGGGCGACAGAGTGAAACTCTTGTCTCAAAAAAAAAAAAAAAAAAAAGGATGGTGGACAAACTACTTATTCAGAGATGGATATTGTCTAAACAATGAACAAAGTAAGCTTGCCACTTCAAGGGAAACTGACAGTACTTATAGGCAATAGCATTTGAGCTTTCAAGTGAAGATGAGAATTTTGGAAAACTTGTATTTGCTACCACAAGCTTAATATCTTTCCAATACTTACAGACTCTTTCTTTCCTTCCTTTCTTTCTTTCTTTCTTTCTTCCCTTTTTTTTTTTTTTTTTTGACAGAGTTTCACTCTTGTTGCCCAGGCTGGAGTGCAGTGGCACAATCTTGGCTCACTGCAACCTCTGCCTTCTTGGTTCAAGCGATTCTCCTGCCTCGGCCTCCGGAGTAGCTGGGATTACAGGCACCCGCCACCATGCCTGTAACTTTTGTATCTTTAGTAGAAATGGGGTTTCACCATGTTGGCCAGGCTGGTCTCAAACTCCTGACCTTGTGATCCGCCCGCCTTGGCCTCCCAAAGTGCTGGAATTACAGGTGAGAGCCACTGCGCCCGGCTTAACAGACTTTTCTGATGAGATTGTGGTAAGAATAATAAATATGATTTTTTAAAATACTATATGATAAAATGCATCAACATCTGAAAGCTCTGCATAACTCAGAAAACCAATATTTTCCAAATGACCAATGCATAATGTTATAAAATCATGCATAAGTAAAAAATCCATCTGAAGTGCGAGATAGATCAATGGATTTTAGAGTCACAAAGTACTGAAATTTCATCGATATGATTTCCGAATCCACATTGCAATTAACCTTTAAGAAGTACCACTTGTTGAGTTTTGATGCAGTATTTAAGAAAATTATCCACAATTATCTGAAAAGACTGTTAAAATATTCCTCCCTTTTCCCACATGGGCATTGACTGTATCTGAGCTTGCTTCTCTGGGCTCCGTAAAATAGGACTAAATGCTGAGGACCAGCAGATGCGGGGGGACAGTCTGCTCTCTGGAGTCAGCAGATAAAATGCAAGGTGTCTGGGGCACCCAGAGCTCTAATACTTAATACTCATCAGCTTCCACTGCAGCTGACATAAAGACGCACTTAGCAAGGGGTGTGTGGTGCTCCAGGGAGAAAATGAGGGTAATTGAAATTAACTTGGCTCCTGCCGTTTTTTCCTCCTTTCCTAATCACCGGGAAATCTGCTGCTAGCGGAGCAGGAGGGCCTGAGGGCCAATGCTCCAGGGAGTCAGGGGCTCAATTAAGCTTCAGTAAATTGGATTTCTGGCCATGAGGCCATGGGGCTAGGTTTGGCATTGAAGCATGAGCTGCCAGACGGTATTAGGCCAAGGGCTGACCAGATGGGCCCAGCAGCTAATTCAATCTGGCTTCCCAGAAACAAGACTTGGAAGGCCAGAGCTATGGGCCTGGACAGCTGTGACTCCAGCTGGGAGGGCAAGATCTTATGTGGCACTGGGCCCACCCTGTGGCCCGTCTCAGGGAGTCCTGTGCCCGGCACCTGGCCTCGGCCAGCTGTGCACTAACAATCCTGATAACCAGTGATAAGTGGCAGTTTAGTGCTAGGGAAAAAGCCCAGCCTGGGGATTGGGGGCCAGAGCTATGGGCCCCACACAGGTATCAGCTTGCTCTAGGAGTGAATTTAGGTTAAGTCTCATTCTCCAGTACTAACATTCTTGCTTCTATAGGCTGCTATAGTCTTAAAAAAAAAAAAAAAAAAAAAAAAAAAGAGTCAGAAAACTCAGAATGGGAGAGAGGCTGAAACAAAGAAAGAGATTGTAAGGTACATGGATGTGCTTTGGTCTAGGAACAGGCCAAGGCGGATATTCAGGCCTGCATGACTCAGCGAGTTTGGTGCACAAGTGCACACCTCCACTTGTTATATAACCTGTTTGTGTAAGTTCATACTTGGCTCTAAGTTACTATGGTCTGTAAAAGGTATAACTGTCCTGCTGATGCTGTGCATGGGGCTTGGCTCTTGCGGGGCTCGGCTCGGTTCAACATGGCTTGGCATGGCAGGTGCGCGGGTGCCCAGAGAAAGAGAGATAGTCAAAGCTGTCCATCTTGCAGATGGACAGGAGGGAGTCAGGACCCAACTTGGCTTGCTTGTGCCCAGAGAGAGAAAGAGTTAAGCTGCTGACCCTGAAGGCAAAGGAGAGCTGGCTGCTCAACTGCGTGGGGGCAGCCAGCTCAAGCAGCCGAGACAGGGTGAACAGTGTGTGAGTAAGCTGTTAATGAGAAAGCTAATTTAAATAAGCTGTGTAAGAGAGCTGCTGCTGAATAAACCATAGTCACCTGCCTATGGCCCCCCGAGTGTTCTTTCTGCCCATCCACCCACTCCCCTTGGACTTCAGCATGGGCTGGACCCAGACCCCGGGATCTGACAGAGATCATAGGAGATAAAGATAGAATGAGATAGAGACAGAGAGAGGCAGAGAGTGAGTCAGATACACAGAGAGAAGCAGAAAAAGATACAAACAACAGGGAGAGGCAGAGACATCTAGACAGAGCAAGACAGAGATACAGTTGGCTTAATGAGCAGAGAAAAAAAGACAGGAAGAGAGAGACTGAAGCCAAAGTTTCACTACAAAGTGAATGTTCTAAGTGGGGGTGGCAGGGCTTTTTGTTTTTTTCTTAAGAATAGTTCCTAACCTGGTCTTAAAACCCCAGTTCCTAAATGGTCAGAGAAGGCCCCATTCTCATTCTTGGAAAAGAGGAGAAGGAGAGTTTTTCTCTGTGCTTCTCCCAGTTGCCTTCTCCCACCAGGGCACAGAATTCCAGATTTGGGGCAGCCCTAGCAGGCTGAGCTGTCTGGTCAGTTGGCCTCAGCCGAGTCTGCACCAAAAATCTTCCCAAACCTCACACAGAGTCCTCACACCAGCCCCTTTCTGGGCCTTAGACCACCCCAGCTGTCAGAGCTGCGATAGAAAGGTCAGGGCCAGGCCAGCACAGCATCCCTGTGTCCTGATTGGCATGAATCCTCCATCATTTCCTGCCCAGCCCTTCTTCCCAGAAGTCACACCGTGGGAGTTCCTGTGTCCTGTTGTGTCCCACTTTCTGACACCCAAAACTCACCATGCTCATCCCTTCAGGCCTTTTTCTCTCTTGGACTGGGCCTGCCAGAGACTGAACTCACATCAGGGGTCTCTGGCAGACTGGCCAGCCACTCCCACTCCTGCCAGGGACTTGTTTCCCATCTTCTGTCCACCCCAACCCATGCTGCAGCCCCAGGTGTCCCTCATCTGTACCAAGCCAGGCCCATCTCTTGGCTATCCAGTAACTACTGGGAGTCAGGGACACAGAGTTTCAGGGCCTCAGCTTCCCTACTGGGCATGGTGAGCCAGGGAGAGAATGGACAGACTTGAGCAGCAGTTCTTGGCTTGGACCACACATTGGAGTCATCTGGGAGCTGTCAAAGCCACCCATGTGCCAGGATCCCACCCCCGAGAGACTCTGTTGTAGTTGGCCTGGGGAGTGGCCTGCACATTGGGATTTTGAAAAGCTCCCAGGGTATCCTGATATGCATCCAGGGTTAAGAACCAGTGTCATCAACCCAGGCCTGCTCCAGAAAGAGCCCACCCCAGACCTCACCTGACAGAGACTCAGAGACAGGCAGGCCCCAGCCCAGGGTAACACAGCTGGAAGGGGCAGAGTGGTGCTGGCCAGAGTTCCTCCATCACCTTCCTCAGCTCCTCACCCCCTTCAACTCCAGGGACAAGAGCTCTGTCTCTTACCTTGGTCTCTGTCCCTTACCTTGGTCTCTGTCCACTCTGAACTCTGGGATCCCAGGAGTTGAGTTCTGTGTTCACCTGTTACCAACAACATGTTCCTCTCTGACCCTCGTCTCCTTGACTGTAGTTTGGAGAGAATAGTAACCACTTCACAGGGTTGCGGTGACAATTAAATGAGCTTAATATGTTAAGGGCTTATCGTGGTGCCTGGCACTTAGTAAGCACTAAATGTTATCTATTAGTATTGCTGTTGCTGTTATTGTTACCACAAAGAAAGCATGAACAAACAGCAGAGTCTGGCTGGCAATATGGGGGAGTGGGGCAATCCAGTGGTGTATGTTATGAGCTGAACGGTGGCCTCCCGAAAAGACATGTCCATTTCCTAACCCCCATACCCTGTGAATGTGGCGTTATTGGGAAAAACGGTCTTTGTAGGTATAATCAGGGATTTCAAGATGAGATCATCTGAGTGGGGCCTAAATCCAGTGTGTCCTTATAGGAGACAGAAAAGGAACGGCACAAAAAAGACCATGGGAAGACAGAGACAGAGGCTGGAGTGATGCAGCCATGAGTTAAAGAATGTCTGGGTCGCCCAGGAGCTGGAAGAGGCAAGGAGGGACTCTGCCATAGCACATTTCGATGGAACGTGGCCCTGCCAGCACGTTGATGTCAGACTTCTGGCCTCTAGAACTGTGAGTAAATTTCTGGGGTTTTAAGCCAACCATTTTGTTTTAATTTGTTATAGCAGCTGCAGGAAAGCTACCTTCAGAGCTAAATGTTGCTGGCTAGAAACATCCCTGGACCAGGACAGCTGACCCATTAGTCACACCTTAGGGAGATGGGATGGGGGGGAGGGTAGTGGCTCAGCACTGCCCTGTGTTGGTGCTACAGGGGGGCTCAGGCCTGAGGACCTTCTGGGGGCCAGGCACTGGAGCTGCCCCCTTCACTGTGGAGGCCTCAACAAGTGTCTTCCCCTCTGTAGGCCTCACCCACCCCCCTACTTGGCGTTTTGCATGTCTCTGTGAGTCTCGGGGAGAAAAGACCCCCATGTGATGAACTCCTCTGAGGTCAGGCCTGGCAAGGCCAGGAGCAGCCTCTGGGGTGAAGTAGATGCTCACCCACCCCTCCCTGCGCTGCCCAGGACTTCAGGGCCCAGACCTCCCAAGCTAATGGCTAACGGCTAATGCAACCAGAAAATGAGCCCTCTCATTCTACGGCCCCCTCTCCCCAAATGGACTTGAGGAGAATGAGATCTAATGAAGTCTTTTCTATGGGATAGTTCCAAAGCTTCCCTGTGGTCAGCCAAGGGGCACCATGAGGAAGCATATGTCTGGGCAACAGGCCCCTGTGTGTTGCCAGGCCAGCCTAAGGGGGTCCATGGAGGGCTTTGTGTCCAGGGGCTCTCGGTGGTGACACCAGCAGGGCCAGCAGTTTCTGAGGGGCTACCCACCCACACCTCCTCATTCCCACTCTAGCTATGAGGTGTGTGTATGGGTGGGGCTGGGGGAGGCAGGAGCAGCTGCTTGAGGGACACCAAGGACAACTTGGTGAACACTACACTAAAAGGAAAGCCAAGTTCATTGAGTCCAGTGATCTCATCATACAGCTGGGAATACCGAGGCCTGAGACGGGAGGGACTAAGGTTATATCTTGATCAGCAGCTAAGCTGATATGGGAGCCCAGACTCCCTGTCTGCCCCTGAGAAGTGTGTCTTTATAAAGCACATGCTTGGGATAAGGCTTCCCTATGTGTGGGTTGAAGGGTTGGGGTGAGCAGGTTCACGCAACAGTCCATGGCTGACAGCCCTAGGTGCCCATTTGGATTGTGCCCTATGGGGAAGATGTTCAACTTGATGGCTTTCTTGAGTGCTCCATGCAAGGGGGAAAGTCAAACACAAGAGGCAGGGGCCCAGCACAGTGCCCAGGTCCTTGTGGGAGGAGGTGGAGGAAGAGAAACAGGAGGGGTGGGTGAGGAGAAGTTCGTGGCTGAGCAGGGTCAGAAAAGGACCCTGGAGCACTGTTCCTCAGTGGATGGGCAACCTCTGTTCTCTTGTGGGGACTTTTATTTCTTCCCCTTGGGAAACCATTCTGGGCTCCTGACATGCCTCAGACCACAGATCTAACACACACTTGCAAGAGCACTCCGAGGAGGGTGAGCACCAATTCCCTCCCACCCCAGTGGGCGCTGCCAGCCTGGCACTGTGGGGCTCCGAGCTCAGCACCAGGTGAAGAACCAGCGTCTGCCAGACGACGGACTCACTGTGTGCAGAACACGGTGCTAGGCCCTGTGGAGTTCAGTGAGAGGATTAAGGAAGAAATAATTTACCATTTCAATGCATTGAGATTCCAACCCTGTGGGGAACTGCCTGATCTGAAAACCTTTACAGAAAGCAGGTAAATGTATGCAGATCTTCACGGCCTAAGTAATTTTCTAATAAGGCATGAAAATACAGCCAGTGGTTTGGGTGAGGAAGGAGGAGGCAGGCTTGAAGCAGGGCTTTCAGGGAGGGGAGGGGCAATGCCCGACATTAAAGACAGGGAGGGTTGTGGCTGGGAAGTACAGTGGTGAGCGCAAGAGGCCCAGGCCCTGGAGCGCCCAGACTGCTTCACAGTCTGTGATCTCCCTTGGAGCTGTGAAAGGCTTTTTTGGTCTCCACAGTGAGCCGGCTTTTTAGAAATGGGCACATTGTAATTGTACATATATATGGGTACAATTTGATATGTCAGTACAGATATGCGCCATAATGATCAACTCGGGGAAGTAGCACAACCATCCCCTCATGCATGTGTCATTTCTTATATGCAATGGAGTACTATTCAGACATAAAAAGAATAAAACCCTGTCATTTGGAACAACACAGATGAACCTGGAGGATACCATGTTAAATGAAATAAGCCGGCACAGACAGGCAAATAGCACTTGATCTCACTCACATGTGGAAACTAAAAAAAAGTGAATTCAGGGCCTGGCCCAGTGGCCTGTAACCCCAGCACTTTGGGAGGCCAAAGTGGGCAGATCACCTGAGGTCAGGAGTTCGAGACCAACCTGGTCAACATGGGTAAACCCCATCTCTATGAAAAATACAAAAATTAGCTGGGTTTGGTGGCAGGCACCTGTAATCCCAGCTACTCTGGAGGCTAAGGCAAGAGAATCACTTGAACCAGGAGGTAGAGATTGCAGTGAGCCGAGATTGTGCCATTGCACTCCAGCCTGGGCCACAGACTCCATCTCAAAAAAAAAAAAAAAAATTAAAATGTGCACTCAGGAACCACCTGGGCATTCAGTGGTGCCAAGTGGAGTCATGCATGCGTCTGTCACAGATCCCTTCCCCTGCAGCTCGATCTTCGCTACCTCCCCCCATTCCTAGATGTTTCTGCAGGAACAACTCCTTTTATCATTTGCTTCTGTCTTGTTTCTCAGTATGGTGTCCTTGAGTGGAGTCTCAGTCACTCTCTCCACTGTGTGTAGCTCCCCTCTTAGACTGGGAATGCTCTCAGCAGAGGTCTGCTGAGAGAGGGACAGAAGAGAGAAGGGAAGAAGCAAAACAAACTCCCAGTGGTGAGACCTTTCCTCAATACAGGTCTTAGGTATTTGAGTCAAGGAGATTTCTTTTAATTGTGGGGAAATACATGAAACAAAACTTACCGCTTCAACCATTTTCAAGTCTATGATTCGGTGGCATTAAGTACACTCACAATGCTGTGTAACTATCATCACTAATCATTGCAGAACCTTTTCATCGCTCCAGAAGGAACCCCGTACCCAGGAAGCAGTCACTTCCAATCCTGCCCCTTCCCCTAGGCACTGGTTGCCACCAATCTGCTTTCTGTCTCTGTGGATTTGCCTCTGTGTCAAGGAGATGTTTTGATCTTTGATCTATGCAAATAACCATAGGAGAACCCATAATCTACACTTTCTTTTCTTTTCTTTTTTTTTTTTGAGATGGAGTCTTGCTTTGTCACCCAGGCTGGAGTGCAGTGGCGCAATCTCGGCTCACTGCAAGCTCCACCTCCCGGGTTCACACCATTCTCCTGCCTCAGCCTCCCAAGTAGCTGGGACTACAGGCACCTGCCACCACACCTGGCTAATTTTTTTTGTATTTTTAGTAGAGACAGGGTTTCACTGTGTTAGCCAGGATGGTCTCAACCTCCTGACCTCATGATCCGCCCGCCTCGGTCTCCCAAAGTGCTGGGATTACAGGCATGAGCCACCACGCCCAGCCCATAATCTACACTTTCAATTCCATTAATTTCAACAATACCCACCCTCCACTCACCTCCGTAGTTTAGAAATTATTATCATTTTAGAGACAGGGTCTTGCTCTGTCACCCAGGCTGGAGTGCACTGGCTCAATCACAGCTCACTGCAGCCTTGAAGTCCTGGGTTCAAACAATCCTCCTGCCTCAGCCTCCCAAGTAGCTGGGGCTACAGATGCAATCACCATGTCTGGCTATTTTTTTATTTTTTATAGAGACAGGGTCTCAAATTGCTGTCCAGGCTGGTCTCAAGCTCCTGGTCTCAAGCAATCCTCCCACCTCAGCCTCTGAAAGTGTTTGGATTACAGGCATGAGCCAATAAGCCCCGCTAGGAATGATGTAATCCCTACATGTTACGGGGAAAACACTAGCCTGGAGGTTCAGAGACCAGGGTTCTAGCTCATTCTGTCCAAAGTTATGTGATCTCTTATGGATGAGGGTCCCTGATTCTCTTTAGGCCTTAACAGTCCCCATCCTGAGGCATGGGAGGTGGACTTAGCTAATAAATTCCAGGGCCTTCTGCACCTTTGACCCTCCAGTGCTATAGCAGAAGTCCATTGACCTGGCAGAGCACAGGGTGGGTGGGACCTGGGTGACTGGGTGCCAGGAGGAAGCCAGGCCTGGGGATGGGGGGAGCACTGGTGAGGGCTCAGACTTGGCCTGCCTCACCCACCGCTGGGCTAGGGGCCAGCCTTGTCCACATTAGCTTCCTGGCTGGTCCGAAGCCCCAGGCAGAGTCTGCAGGTGGGATGTGCCAGTCCCTGTCATAATGCCTGCTCTGGGGTGAGCCTCCTGGAGGCCTCAAGCAGTGGCCTTCCTGGGCAGGCTGAGGCAGGACAGGGCAGGGCAGGCCTGGGGGACTGGGAAGGGGCAGAGGCCAGGGCAGGGCAGCTGCAGAGTGGGATGCAATGTCCTCAACCCAGAGGCTCCCTGGGACCTACTTGCCCTGGCTCATGAGAGCCTGGATTCTGAGATCTGCCAGGACTGGGGCTCAGCACTGCCTGTGGAAACAGGTGTGGCAGGGAAAAAAATTATAACCAAATATTTGTAGTCACCTCTTCTCCCTTCTGGAAAGGGAGGGTCCCTTGTTTGTGGGCTCTTGGCCTCCTGGACATTATTGTGTAGTGAAGGCAGAAAGGTTGAGATGCAGAGTTAGAGAAACTAAGAGGGTCCACTTGAGGAAAGATGGGGGAACCCCAGGAGGGGAAGAGGGGACACCCTGGGGCAGTGGGGGGCTTTCCAGGGAGGCCGAGAAAGTGGGGCAGGATGCAGAAAGTCAGAGCACAGTTCTGAGTTTTGGAGACAGCAAGAGAAAAGAGGGAGGGATTTGGATAACTAAAGGACTGGGCTTGTGGAGAGAAATGTTTAGAGATTTGGGAGATAGTGTATCATGTGATGTATTGTGAAAACCCCTTCTTCATATCCCTAGAAAACCACCACTGATGATACATGGTACAATTCAGTGCTTTTGCAGAGAGATTGGTGTCTTTTTTTTTTAGTAACGCATTGGCTTGGCTCCATTTAAATTACAGGCAAACATCTTCAGCAGACTTTATTCATGTTCCGTTAGCTAAATATTGGGTTTCCTATTTTCTGGGTTGCCTGAAACCACTTTGTAGGCCTTTCCACAGTGGGAGGCACCTCAGAAATCACCTCTTTGGCCTGCAGCTCTATCTCCCCAAGCTCTGGGGTTTCTTGAATGAGTGGCCTCGTTCAGAAGATAATATAGCATCCCTAATCCGAAAATCCAAAATTGGAAATGGTTCAAAATCCAAAACTGTTTGAGTGCCGACAGGATGCTCAAAGGCCAGGTTCAAAGGAAATGATCATTGGAGCAGTTTGGATTTCAGATTTTCAAATTCCAAAATCTGAAAAAAAAAAATCTAAAATCCAAAATACTTCTGTAATTGTATTGTATCCTGGAATTGCAATTGGGTCCTGACCTGCCAGCTAAGGCAGTGAGCAGCCAATAGAGGCTCTCCATGCACCCCTCCCACCCCTCACCCTCCCACGGGCTCCCTGCTAGCTGGACTTGTGCATCAGCCCCCAGCCTCCCCTTGCACCTGCTGGAAAGCGGGCATGATGCTCCCGCCCTGCCTTCCTGGATCTCGGACCACTGTGACAATTGCAGGATTCCAGCCAGGGAAAATGCTACAGGGTAGAAGTACTTGGTACACAAAGTTCCTCCAAAGAGGACGTTCCAGCAATGGCACAGCAGCCCTGGGTGGGTCTGTGACTGTGTCCACGCCTCCAGCTCTGGCCCCTGCCTCTTGGGGAGCTGTTCAGCATCACCCTCAGAGTGAGAGGAAGTGGGTCTCAAGCTCAGGCCTGCTTCTCCTTCCCCATGGCCTTCCTGTGGCCTCTGACCCATCTGTGAAATGAGGGCAGTAGTGTCTTCTTCAGTGTGCTGCTGGGAGGTCAGAGAGAATGGATGCAAAGTGCTGAACGCAAAACCCCAGCACTGGGAGGTGCTTCCTCTACAGCACCTTGAATCCCAGTCCAGAATGCAGTGCACAAGACATTTGATCTTAAATTTCTTGATCTTAAATGCAACACTTGAGTTTCTGAAGTCAAGGTCCCTTTCCTGGGCAGTCAGTTATGCCTTAGCGCTCTGGTCCTATGTGAAGTCTGGGGGCTTGGTGTGCAGGGAGATACCTGTCCTCTGTCATCCTTCCACCTTGGTTGCCACTGAGACATCCATTTTTCTCTCCATCGTTTGTGTTCTGTGGCAGGCCCAGGATCACCCCAGAGACACCATTGTTGCCGGGGGTGGCAGGAAATGCTATGCAAGAGGGTCAGGGGTCCCCCTGCCTCCTGCCTCCGTCCCTCCCTCTGCTCTACCATATCCTCCCCCACAGCAGTGAAGTTTAGAGTTGCTGCTGGCTGGAATGAGGGGGAAGGCAGGAAGGAGAAAACCTGTTAATATTTCAAAACTGACTTCTATCCCAGTGACCTATATGTCTGAATATAAATGTTTCTTTGAGCCATCCTTCTGCCCCACCACAGCAGTGAGGCACGGGAGAGAGGGAAGACATTTAGGAAGAGATGAGTTCACAGAGGGGAGGGAGAGATGAGGGAGCTCTCAGAGGCCGTCTGGATGGTGTACTTCCCATTCCCCCATGGGGACACATGTATGGCCCCCTTCCTAATTACTTTGCGTGCTTTAAAGCCAATTAGCGGAGAGCACTAATGGGATTTCACAGAGGGGCTCCCTGGCCATATGGCTCAGGGCCCCCCTGGGTGCACCAGGGATGGCATTTGGGAAGCTTAGGGAGTGACAGATGGGTTTGGTGACATTCAGGAAATTATGCAGACCTGCTCAGTCCTGGGCCTGGGCCCCTGATTCATGGCAGGCCTTGGGAAGTCAGGGGCCGGGGAGGGAGGACAAATGTGAATTAGTGATCACAGGAGTGTGCTCCACCAGCCCCCTTTGGAACTCAAGGGCCCTTTAAATAAAGCAGAGTGTAGATGGGTTTCCTGAGGGTTCTCCCACCCCGGGGCTGCCTTGTGCAGGGAGGGGGAGGAGGAACTTCCCTGGACTCCATAAAGAATATGCAGAGTGGAACCTGCTCTGTCGCTTGCTTGGGCAAATCACTTCTCCTTTCTGAGCCTCAGGTTCCTGTCTGTGAAACAGGATAAACCACCTCTCCTAAGAGTGTGGATTCATTGAGATCATGGGTGGAAATTCACCTGGCCATGCTCAATACAATATAAATGCTGAATATAGCTAGCAGGCCACTGTCCTCACTGCCCTGGGCCAAGTGAAAAGCATGCTGAAATAGAGACCCTAGCGTGGGGGCAGTGGCAGGAAGGAGAAAACAGTCACCCACCCCTGAACCCACACCTCCAGGGAGGTGCCTGCAGGAGGAGGCATTGAAACAGGAACCTGGAAAATGAGAACGACTTCAGAAGGAAGAGAAAGGGAGAAGGCAGTCCCCGTGTCCAGAGGGGCACAAGCAAAGGCTCTGAGACAGGAAAGTGTCTACTGGTTCTGAGGACGAGGCTCCTTATGCATTGGAAATGAGAATAGAATGACAAGTGGTGGGTCTTGGGTGTTCCATGAAAACGTAGGCTTTATTGTGTAGGCCATGGGGAGCCCTGAAAATTTTTGAGGAGGTGAATAGCAGGATATGACCTGTGTGTTGGAAGCACAGATTGGAGGGGGCAAGACTGGAGCCAGAAAGGCCAATTCAGGCGAGAGGGGATGGGAAGGGCTGGGAGTCAAGAGAGGCCATGGGTGTTGTAATGATGGACTCAACAGGTCTCGGTAAGTAATGGCCTTGCAGGTGGGGCTGGGGGGTCTAGGACAATGCCCAGCAGCTCGATAGGAAGTCTTAGGAGCTGAAGGGGCTGTTACAGAGATTGGAGTCAGGATTAGGGGAGCAGCAGGCAAGAGCGGGGTGATGAGTTTGTGTTTGGATGTGAATTGGAGGAGGCCGTCCAGGCCATTACCAGCAGCTGTGTGGGACTGAATCCCAGGGATCCGTAAGAGTTATTTGCTTGGGGTTCCCTATCCTCCCCAAGATTGCGGCACTGTTGAGTGGGCATCCCACACCTGGGTGTTGGCCATGGAGGTTCTGGGCAGCCCCAGCTGAATGCTGTGTGACCCAGCTCCATTGCCTCTGTGTGCTCCAGTGGGCCCAGGACAGGGGTTCTCTGAAGTGTGGGGCTCAGCTGTTCCACCTCCTCTGCCATACCCTGGGGGTCAGTGTCCCTCTTTGTGGGTGCCATGGCTGTGTTCCCCCTAGACTTTGTTTTTTTTTGAGACAGAGTCTGACTCTGTAGCCCAGACTGGAGTTCAGTGGTGGGATCTCAGCTCTCTGCAACCTCCATCTTCCAGGTTCAAGGGATTCCCGTCCCTCTACCTCCAAAGTGGCTGGAATTGCAGGCACGCACCACCACACCCAGCTAAGTTGTATTTTTAGTAGAGACAGGGTTTCGCCATGTTGGCTAGACTGGTCTCAAACTCCTGGCCTCAAGTGATCTGCCTGCCTCGGCCTCCCAAAGTGCTAGGATTACAGGCACGAGCCACCATGCCTGGCCAGCTCCCCCAGATTTTGTAGCTTCACCTTGTCAAGATCTCCATGTCAGCTGCAGAGAGCGTCCCTCAGGATGGCTACCTGGGGATTGCCTCCCCACACACTCTAATTAAAAAATAATAATAATAATAAAAATAAAAGGCCCGGCACGGTGGCTCACACCTGTAATCCCAGCACTTTGGGAGGCCGAGGCAGGTAGATCACCCGAAGTCAGCAGTTTGAGGCCAGCCTGGTCAACATGGTGAAACCCCGTCTCTACTAAAAATACAAAAAATTAGTCGGGCATTGTGGCAGGTGCCTGTAATCCCAGCTGCTCGAGAGGCTGAGGCAAGAGAATAGCTTGAACCTGGAAGGCAGAGGTTGCAGTGAGCCGAGATTGAGCCATTGCACTCCAACCTGGGTGACAAGAGTGAAACTCCATCTCAAAAAAAAAAAGATAAATTTAATCTCTCTTATTGGACTCAATGATTAAAAATGGAATTGGACTTTTGACTCTCATGCTTCCTGGCTTGAGTGAGCTGTGCAGAGGTAGCAGGGGCAGCACCAGCAGCCTTCAGACAGCTCACGAGGCCTGGCAAGGGGATGTATTTAGGCTTTCCCAGGTGTTACCAGAAGAAGCAAGCTGCTCTCTGGGAAAAGGCAAAGGTCAACATTTGCAACCTCGGATTTCGTTGAAAAGAATATCTGGGAAATTACCACTGACTGAACAACTGATTCAGAGAATGATTAGATGTTCTAACCACACACAAACTTATTCTCTCCTTAGATTTTATAATCCTCATTCGACGAGCATCATTCATCCAATAAGCTCTTACTGAGCATCTTCTTGTGTGTCAAATGTTGTGCCAGGCTTTGGGGATGCAGATGTGAAGACAAGATTGCATATGGAGGAACCTGGACTTTGGGGCACCTCAGGGTACAGAGTGTAATCCCACCCCTTTATCACCTATGCCAAGCCAATCATGGAATGGTATGCCCCCAGCCTCAATGATGGCTTCCAAAGTGGGAACTTGACCTTAAGTGTTCTGATCAGAGAAAACCTAGGACTTTTGTCCCATGGCAAAGGAAAAAGAGCTTTCTTCTTCTGGATGCTGCAGAAGGTAGATGTGATACCTGGCACAGCTGCAGTCATTTTATCACTATGAGGAAGGCTGGAGGACAGAAAAGGAAACAGAAGAGAGAAGGGCCCTGATCCAATTCTGCCTACAAATGGCGGGTTGCCAGACTCCACAGTTTGGCCAGCCTACACATTCCTTTTAAATAAAAGGAAGTGATTTAAATAAATCAATCTGTAGCCAAGAGCTCTAACTGAAATGGGCATGTATTATGTGCCTGCCATTTACATGACAAATTTAATTTACATGACAACAGCTTTTTAATGTAGAGATTGACAACCTCTTTTTATAGATGAAAATATCAAACCCGGTGGTGAAGTGACTTTCTGAGGTCGCCCCATTACATAAGTAAGGGATTTGGGTTCTAGAAGTTTGACTCCAACACCTGTTTGCTGCAATACAAAGTTGCTTACTGTGTTGCATGGGAAACTTCATCAAATTCTTCTCTCTCTTTGGGATCCTCCCAGAATTGTTTTTCCTGTTTTTGTTTTTGAAACTAGAGAATGGATCAAGTTTCACTGCTGGGTTGACAAGGGCATGCAGGGGCACAGGCCATGTGAGGCATGATGCCAGCCCCCAGGCCCTTGCAGAGAGTTGGGGGAAGCCTTCAGGAGGTGTGGAATTGCAGAGGCAGGACCACAATTAGCTAGATCTGAAGAGGCAGGGGACCCATCTGCCATCTGGGCTCTGGGTAGAAAAAGAGAAATCAGAGCCTTATAGAAAATACATCTGTACCTTGTTCTGCAGACAGACTTCCTGCTATGATGCACCTCCTTATTTTTTGCCTACAGAGCAGGCTTGACATTTATGTAGATTGATTCCAATTTGGCATTTTGACCAAAGGAGCTATTAACCCTTTCCCTCCCGTCCTGGGGGAAAAATGGCTTGTGGGGCCTGACCCACAAGTGACCCCGTCAGGCTGCTCCGGCCCTTTTCTGGCTTAGTCTCTGGCTGGGAATGGATGGCTTCTTTATGACCCTGAGGAGGTATGGCCAACAGGAAGCACAGTTGCTCTCTCCTGAGCTCATTTTTCACCCTGGCTAGTTTTGCTGGAGATGTGACCAAAGCTAAATCTCAATTTTGGGGAGGAGGGGCAGTCGGTGGCAGTCATCTGCACCTGGGCTGTTAGATAAAACCTCCATGCAGCCTCTGGAAGCCAAACTCAAGATTTAAAGGGAAGAGCTTTATTGTGTTGACAATTGTGTTACAATTCACTTAGTAACGCGCCACGTCTTCGTACAGAGGTATGCACTTTCACTCTGCTGCTCCATCTGATCCTAGTTACATCCCTAAAAGGGGGCGGGCATGTGTCAGGATCCTCTTTTCACTCTGAGGATACTGAAGCCCAGAGAGGTCAAGCCAGTTGCCCTACTTTGCACAGCTATTCAGTGGTCAAGTCAGTGGTTTTAGCCCCTGACAATCCAGCAGACTTCCAATTACACCGCACTGCCTTTCATGCAGATTTAGAGGGAAACAGAAAGAATCTGTGCTCCAGTGCACCGTCTCCCCATAGGACTGTGAGCTGCTCAAGGCAGGGTGGTAATGGAGTCACATCTGGGCAGCATGATGTGGAGCACCACTGATATTTGGGAGTCCATTTGGGACTGGAAATTTTTTGTTTTACAGACATTTAAACGAGTCTACATTTAGCATTCCCGGACCCTGGTCACTAAACCCCAGCAGCGCCTCCTCATTCTTACAAAACCCTCCTCCCCACAAAAAAAAAAAAGCCCCAGACATTTCCAAATCTCCCAGAGTGGAGGGAACAGGGTGGAGCAGAAGTGGGCAGTACCACCCTTGGTTGAGAACCCAGTCTTTGGAATAAGATGGCTGAGGTTTCAAACCTTGTCTCTGCTCTCCCTAGCAGGGTGACCTTGGAGGTCTGGCTTCCTGATTCAGAACATTTACCCCAGAGAGTAATCAGGAAGATGAAATGAGCTAATGGACCCAAAGCACGAAGCTCCATGCCAACATGAGATGTTTTGATTAAGTAACTAATAAAAGTAACAAATGAAATCCTGTCGCATTAAGAGTTGGCCCTACTATGTTTACAGTAGGTGTTCCATAAATGTGGCTTCCTTCTGCATTCTCAGCATCTACCTCAACAACCACATCAACAAAAATAAACATTTGTTGGTTTACTTTGTATACATAAAGCATTTAGCAAAGAATTTGACACACTGCCCCATTTATTCCCACAACAGCCCTATGAGGTAGTTACATTATTGTCCCTGTCTTACAAATGTGGGAACTGAGAGCAGAGATTGATTAACTGTAGCCTGCAGGCCAAATCCAGTCACTGCCCATTGTTACTGGAACACAGCCTCGTTCATTCATTCATGTGTTGTCTATGGCTGCTGCTTTTACATTGAGTAGTTTCTTGCAGCAGAAACCATATATGGCCTGCATAGCCTAAAATATTCAGTGTCTAACCCTTTATAGGAAGAGTTTACTGACTTCTACTCTAGAAGGTTAATTTAGAAGGTGACAAAACTAGTTATGGTGGAGGCATGAGTCCAACTCAGTTCAGTTTGATTCCAAAGCTCAGGCTCTTAGTCGTCACACACTCCCACTGGAGGCAGTGGATTTTCATTAAGTGGTCGTTAGACACTGAAATTGTAAAACATTTATTTTAAAATAGGTTATGTTATATATTTGGTTTTTATTGTAAAATGTCTGTAATATAAAACATACCATTTAACCACTTTTAAGTGTACAGTTCACTGCCATTAAGTGCATTCACAATGCTGTACAACCATCACCATTATCCATTTCCAGAACTTTTTCATCATCCCAGATAGAAACGCTGTACCCATTCAACAGTAACTCCCCATTCCCTCTCCCCCAGCCCCTAATAATCACTATTCTACTTTTGTCTCTATCAATTTGCCTATTTTAGGTACCTCATATAAGTGGAATCATACAGATTTGTCTTTTTGTCTCTTATTCCATTTAGCATGTTTTCCAGGTTCATCCATGTTGTAAGATGTATCAGAATTTTATTCCTTTTTAAGGCAGAATAATGTCCCATTGTGTGTACTGTCAGATGTTCCTCCATTTACTATGGAGTTACATCCCAATAAACCCATTGTAAAAGAAAAATATTGTAAGTCACAAATGCAATTAATACACCCAACTTACTGAACATCATAGCTTAGCCCAGCCCACATTAAACATGGTCAGAACACTTAACATTAGCCTACAGCTGGGCAATATCATCTAACACAAAGCCTATATTATAATCAAATGTTGACTATCTCATGTAATTTATTGAATACTGAAAGTGAAAATCAGAATGGTTATATGGGTACTTGAAGTACAGTTCCTGTTGAATGTGTATCACTTTTGCACCATTGTAAAGTCACAAAATATTAATCCAAACCATTGTGGGGCAGGGCACGTTGGCTCACGCCTGTAATCCCAGCACTTTGGGAGGCCAAGGCAGGTGAGTCACCTGAGGCCAGGAGTTCAAGACCAGCCTGACCAATGTGGTGAAACCCCATCTCTACTAAATACAAAAAATTAGCCATGGGTGGTGGCATATGCCTATAATCCCAGCTACCTGGGAGGCTGAGGCAGGAGAATCACTTGAACCCGGGAGGCAGAGATTGCATTGAGCTAAGATTGTGCCATTTATTCCAGCCTGAGCAACAAGAACAAAACTTCATCTCAAAAAATAACAATAAAAATAAAAATACAACATCATAAGCTGGGGACCATCTGTGTTTGTTTTTGAATAGATAGTACATGCATAGAGTACAAAATTCAAAAGATGCAAAGGACCTAGAGTGAAGAGAGAATCTCTCTCCTATCCCTTCCCCCTCCAGGCCCCAGCTCCCCTCCCAAGAGACAACCAGTGTTACTGCATTCTTGTGTATCTTTTCTGAGAGGGTCTATGCATGCTCAGCATCTAGGTTTCAATAGTATTTTTAAATATATTTTCACCCAAGTATTACTACACCTGGCAGATTGTTCCTGCATCTTTCTGATAATCTTTTTCTTTCTTGAGACAGGGTCTTGCACTGTCACCAAGTCTGGAGTGTAGTGACACAATCATAGCTCACTGCAGCCTCGACCTCACCTACTCGAGCAATCCTCCCACCTCAGCCTCCCACGTAGCTGAGAACACAAGTGTGCCATCACACCCGACTAATTTTTTTGTTTTTGTAGAGATATGGTCTCACTATGTTGCCCAGGCTGGTCTCAAACGCCTAAGCTCAAGCCATCCTTCTGCCTGAGCTTCCCAAAGTGCTGGGATTGCAGGTGTGAGACGCTGTGCCTGGTGGCTCACACATTAAGTATTCTTAATAATATGTCTTGCAGATTGTTTCGTATCATATCTAGAGTTATCTCACTCAACAACTACATATAATCCCACTGCATGAATATATCATGATTTATTTATCTGGTCATAAGTAGACATTTAGGTTGTTTTTAATCTTTTTCAGTAATGAACAGCTCTACAGTGAATGTTCTTTTCATTTTTTTTGTTGTTTGTTTTTGAGACGGAGTTTCACTCTGTCGCCCAGGCTGGGGTGCAGTGGCATGATCTCAGCTCGCTGCAACCTCTGCCTCCCGGGTTCAAGCGATTCTCCTGCCTCAGCCTCTTGAGTTGCTGGGACTACAGGTGTGTGCCACCACTCCCAGCTAATTTTTTATTTTTAGTAGAGATGGGGTTTTACCATGTTGGCCAGGCTGGTCTCGAACTCTTGACCTCAGGTGATCTGCCTGCCTCAGCCTCCCAAAGTGCTGGGATTACAGGCATGAGCCACCGCACCTGGCCTCTCTGACATTTTGGACTAGATAGACCTTTTTTCTATCTAGTTCTTTACCTCAATGTAGAGGTCACAATGTCAGCCTAAGGCTTCTAATAAAGCTCCTGGTTGTCATGTAGTGGGAGAGAGGAGAGCTGAAATCAATATTGTGAGATGTGGCTGAAATGTCTGCTGTAGCTCCAGGTGAGAGAGGCCCAAGACCTAGCATGGGAACAAAATCTCCCAAGATCTGGCAAGCCAAGCAAGCTTCTACTTTCTTGATGTTCCTCTCTGATGCATAAAGATCACAGCTTTTGCCAGCCAAGGAGGCTCATGCCTGTAATCCCAGTACTTTGGGAGGCTGAGGCAGGAGGATTGCTTGAGCCCAGGAGTTTTGGACCAACCTGGGCAACATGGCGAGACCTCATCTCTACAATAAAAAAATACAAAAATTAGCCAGGCATGATGGCGTGCACCTATAGTCCCAGCTACTCTGGAGGCTGAGGTCGCAGGATTGCTTGATCCTGGGAGGCAGAAGTTGCGGTGAGCTGAGATCACACCACTGCACTCCAGCCTGGGAGACAAAGTGAAACCCTGTCTCAAAACAAAACAAAACAAAACAAAACAAAACAAAACAGCTTTGAAAAGAGATGGGGTAACAAAGATCACAAAACAAAGAGTTAAAAAAAAAAACAAACAGATTGTTCTTTAATTAAGAACAACCAGGGCTGGGCAGAATTGAAGATGTTTCCCCTGCCAGATGATTGGACGCCTTACCTTTTAGGGGCAGGGTCTGGATGGGAGTGGGGGAAAATCTTCCTTCAAAACCATCTTTCAGAGAGTTGGATGCTTTTTGGAGAGGACTGAATTTGGATTAGGCATTCACATTTATTTCTGCCCTTTGCAGTCATGTCATGGAAGCTAAATCATTTCTTAAAACTAGTATTATTTCCACCCCTTCCAAAAGGAGCTTTATCATGTAAACTGAGCGCCTGAAATCCAATCCTATAATGACTTGATTAGTCCTGGGAAAGCTCCTGCCTTTAATCCTTTTGTCCCTCATCTCCTCGTGCCAGGAAGGGCCCCCACATGACCCTCCCAGGTCTGGAGGTGAGGTGTTCCCCACTGTCACTCTCTCCTCCCCACGTCAACTGCTGGCCCCTGAGGCCTTCTGAGTGATGGGGAGGGTTTGACTAGATCCTTAGGGGGAGGAAGCCAGGAGATGCTTCCCTAGGTCAATCCTTGGGCAGGCCCCACTTCCTTCATTTCCTCATTCGTTCATCCAGTTAACACATGCTTAGTGCTTCTCATATGCCAAGCACTGTGCTCTGCACTTCACTCTGTGAGCTCTGATAATAGGGACTAGTATGAGTTTTCGTTTATGGATGAGGAAATCAAGGCTCAGAGGGGTTAAGTCGCTTGCCTGAGACCACAAGGTTAATGAGTAGCTTTGCTGTACTGGGGACCTAGAGTCTGAATCCAGCCAAGCGACTTCCAATGCCAAGCTCACTCCAGATCCACACCCGGAGCAGAGGAAGCCACATAGCTGTGGAAAACAAGGGCTTCCTGGAAGTGGTATGTGGCCTGAGGCCAGGAAAGACCAGCCTGGGAGAGGGCTACTGACTGCTTACTGTAATCGGCTTCAGATTTTCGGCATCAGCAAGGCAGAACCCTAGTGAGACAGGCCAGAGAGACAGGAGGCTCTTTGGTGACCCTGGATGGGCTCTGCTCATGGGAATTTGATCCCACCATTAGTTTTTGAGCTCTTGCCACATGCCAGGCACAGGCCCTGCTCCAGGAATCCCATATATTATCATGTGCCATGGCCTGGGTTTCTGCTATGGCTTCAGTAGCTCACATTCCCCTCTTCCTGGACATGTTGGACGATCCTAGAGCCTCAGGCCAAGGCATCCCCAGAATCCCCCCAAGCTTCTGGGGCCAGGGGTGGTTGCTCACACCTGTAATCCCAGCACTTTGGGATGCTGAGGTGGACAGATCCAGGAGTTCGAGACCAGCCTGGGCAATGTGACGAAACCCTGTCTCTACAAGAAAAAAAAATACAAAAACTAGCAAGACTGATGCTGATCAGAGTCCTGCCCCCTCCGCCTGCTCGTAGTCCAGGCCAGGGATGGCTTCTATTTACCTGAGTCTTCCTCGAGCTCAGCTGAGCTCCAGCTCACAGTGAATCACATGTTGGGAATCAGCTAAGAGCTGGCCCTGAAGATCCCTGAATAATGCATCAAAGCCCTTCTCCCCTGCAGAGCCATTAGGGTGGGGGTGAGGGGGATAATGCAGAGGAGTCAGTGTGTTCCCCACCCCAGGAAGAATACTAGGGTTCCAAAGGCCTTTGCCCTGGTGTGCATGGGCTTGAGACTCAAAGGTCCACAGGAGTGGGTGACCCAGTACATAGGTAAACCAAGGCAGGTTGCGGATGACTACAAAACCAGTACATCCTCCAAAAGAGGGCAAAGGAGGTTCAGCTTCCAAATATTCAGACTTTTGCCATTGCAAACTTTAAGAAAAAAAAAAAACTTTATTTTTAGCATCCATATAAAAGTTGTATTGTGTGGTTTATTGTTTTGTTTTTATTTTGAATTTTCTCCCCTATAGAGAAGCACCAAAGCATCTTCAGTGCTAAGACCTGGAAAAGTCAAAGTCCCTCCTGGAGATCCAGTCACAACCACAGGATAGCGGAGCTGGGGGTGCCTGCTGAGTTCACTCCATCCACCCTACCCCACTCCCAGAACCGTACAGGCTGAGCAGTCCAGGCCAATTCAGGTACCCTCTTCTGGCTCTATGAAGAAAGTCTAGGAAGGGAGTGGAGAGCTGCAGAGGAGAAAGAGGGAGGGGATCAGAAGGAGGAGGAGCAGGAGGAGGAAGGGGAGGAGGAGGGGGAAGACAGTGCCAGATTGACAGAAATTTTTGCACCTCCTGGCACCCTGTTCCCACCCTGGACCTAAGTGAGCCTTCCCAGGTGCTATGCACTGAATATTTGTATCCTGCATGATGAAATTAATGCCCTTATAGGAAGAAACACGAGCAAGTAGGCCTTCTGTCTCTCTCTTCGCCGTGTGAGGATATAGCAAGGAGGTTCCATAGGAGAAACCAAAAAAAGAGTCCTTGCCCAACCCAAACCATGCTGGCAGCCTGATCTCCAACTTCCCAGCCTCTAGAACTATGAAAAATAAATGACTGTCTAAGCTACCTAGTAATTTGTTATAGCAGCCTGAGCTGACAAAGGCACCAGGTCACTATGTGACTTGACCGCCTACTCTCTCTTTTTGCTCTCCAGACTCTGGGGACCCTGGTTCTCTGCCCTTTCTCTAGCCCTCCTTCTCTGTGTGCTGTCCTTCCCGCAGTCTGCAGCCTCTGCTGATCCTTAGTCCACTGCTGTTGGCCATCTCTTCCACCTGTGACCATTCTCTCCTCATTCCCTCTGGGATGAGCTCACTCCCTTCTTTGGTACCAATTACTATCTATGGCAGTGGGTCTTGACCTTGGATAGACTCTCCAGGGACTCTGAGTGATTGGTCTGGGTGCAGCCTGGCCATAGAGCATTCTGAAAGCTCCCCAGGCCATTCTAATATAGACCACTGAACAGTAAAGGGTTAGTTTGCTCCGCAGCCTTGGGTCACTCCAACCCTGCACATTCCAAAAAAAGGACTGGCCCTTGACCACCTCTGGGGAGATAACTTTAGAATATTCTGCCTTTTTTTTTTTTTTTTTTTTTTTTTTTTTTTTGAGGTGGAGTCTCGCTCTGTCACCCAGGCTGGAGTGCAATGGCACGATCTCGGCTCACTGCAACCTCTGCCTCCTGGGTTCAAGCAATTCTCCTGTCTCAGGCTCCCGAATGGCTGGGATTACAGGCACCTGCCACCAGGCCCAGCTAATTTTTTTCTATTTTTAGTAGAGACGGGGTTTTGCCATGTTGGCCAGACTAGTCTCGAACTCCTGACCTCAGTTGATCCGCCCGCCTTGACCTCCCAAAGTGTTGGGATTACAGGTGTGAGCCACCACGCCCATGCCTGGCTGAAAATTCTGCCTTCTAAGAATGTTTTGTGTGCCTGAGACTTTGGGCCTTGGTGTATCAATACGACTTCTTTAAGGACTGAAGCCTGAGTAGCTGGGGTCAATCACCCAGGAGTTGCATGCCTGCATGACTGACCCCCCAAGAAAAACCCTGAATGCTAAGGCTTGCCTGGGTGGGCTTCCCTTAGCATGTGCTGTCATACATCATTGCTGGGAGAATTAACCACTGTCTGTGCAACTCCACTGGGAAAGGATAACTGGAGGCTAGTGCCTGGCTTCTCCTAGACTTTGTTCCTTTTCCCTTTGCTGATTCTAATCTGTATCTTTTCACTGTAATGAACCATGACCAAGGGTATAATGGCTTTTCTAAGTCCTTTGCATCCTTATAACAAATCATTGAGCCCATGGCTGGTCTTAGGATCCTCTACACGACCGCCAAGACCAGGAACACTGAGCTGCAGTATACACATTGCTGGGCCCCACTCCAGAGATTCTGATTCAGTGCACTTGGGGTGGGCTTAGGAACCTGCCTGGTTAGTAAGCTCCCCAACACTCTGCTCTGCTCCCATTCAGTGAATACAGGCTGCATGGCTGCCTGTCCCCTCTCCCTACCCTCTAAAGGCCAGTCACCCAGTCCTCTCAACCATCTCCAGAGTCTCATCTGTTCCTTCTTCCCCTCCTCTTTGCTTCATCCCCCAGTTTCATTCCACTCGGCCACACTGTAGCCAAATTAAAATCTGAGTCTGGCGTTTCCCTTTGGGAAGGTGCTCAGTGGCTTTCTATGTACATATGGTCCAAACTCTTGGTGGCATTCAGGGTCCTTCTTGGCCTTTCCAGCCTCCCCTCTAACCACAACACATACTGTCCCTTCCAGCCTTGGGGAATTCCTTGCAGCCTCAGAATAGGAGGCCTCCTCCATCTGCAATGCCCTTTGCCCCCCTATCTACATCCTCTCCTAGGCTACTCACTAGCCTGGATTGCAATTGCTCATTTGCTTGCCTGACTCGCTCTCTATGCTAGAACCTGGCAGCTTCGTATAAGTCCCTTAATAACTGTATGTTCAATGAATGAATGAATGAATGAATGAGAGTCTTGTTCATCTGAGTTGCCAAGGTCCAGCATGGTGCTTGACACATGGTAGGTTCAAATAAATGAGAGATGAATGAACAACTTTTGCACCCCACCCTCAAGCCCACTTCCCTTCCTTTGTCTCCCTTCCTTTCTGTCATTCTCCTTTATCACTGAGGGTCCTTTTTTGGTTATACTCTGATTCTGCTACCCAGGGGCACATCTGTGGAAAGCCTCAGCTGCCTCCTGATTGGTCCTTTTACCTCCAGCCCCAGCAGATAAGGAACAGAGAGCTTGCAGGGGGCAGCTGAGGAAGACTGCAAATCAGTGTCAAATATCTATGTAGAGCTGAACTTGATTTGAACCTCCCATAAGCCCAGGGAGGGTGGCGATATTCTCCTCAATTTACAGATGAGGAAACTGAGGTTCAGAGAGGTTGAGTGTTTGCACATAGTAGCTTGATAGCAGAGATGGGATGAGAACACAGACCTTCAGCCACACATATTTGTGCTCTCCCTTTTAGCCAGACACCAGGGGCCTTGAAGGCCACAAAAAAAGTATTTTGGCCTTTGGATAGTTCAGGGCTACATTCCTTTCGCCAGCCTTGTCTTCTTAAATTGCTGCTCTTGATGCTGACTGATCTCCAGCCCCAGGTGAAATACACACAGTTTTGTCACTGTGTCAAGCAGAAACAAGTTCAGTGCTGGGGAAGGAAATCAAACTCTCCTTGGAAAAAGTCAGATGGGACATACTACTTTTAGGCCCAGCTGGATGTGCAAGGAGAGAGCCCCCAGACCCCTGCCACAGGCGCCAGCTTCCTCACCAGCAGGGTGCACCAGTGTTTCTCCTTCTTCCCAGAGACCTTCCTCTGCCTGACAAGGCTCCAGCTCTTGGCAGGCACTCAAGGCCTTCACTATCTCACTGTGACTGTAGGTCAGACACATCTAGATTGACAGAATATCGCCCATGGGGCTGAAACCCACAAAATACCTTCAGTGTTTGCCAGTGGGACTATGGGGTTTGGGTTGGCCCATCTCTTTGGGAACAGCTGAACTGAGAAATGCAAACCACTTTCCTGACTGCCCCGGGGAGGACGAATCAGCAGGGTAGCACGGGCAACACATCTTGCAGCACTAGGTATGCAATGGATAATAATTACATCTGGTAAATGGGGTATCCATCATCTCAAGCATTTATCCTTTGTATTACAAACAATCCAATTACATTCTTTTAGTTATTTTGGAATGTATAAGTAAATTATTATTGACTACAGTCACCCTGTTGTGCTATTAATACTAGGTCATATTCTTTCTAATTTTTTGTACCATTAACAACCTCCACTTCCTTACCATCTCCCCACTACCCTTCCCAGCCTCTGGTTACCATCCTTCTACTCTATCTCCATGAGTTCAATTATTTTAACCTTTAGCTTCTGCAAATAAGTGAGAACATGTGAAGTTTGTTTTTCTGTGCCTGGCTTAGTTCACTTAACATAATGACCTCCAGTTCCATCCATGTTGTTGCAATTGACACATAGACCAATGAAATAGAATAAAGAACCCAGAAATAAATTCATATATCTACAGCGAACTTATTTTTGACAAAAGTGCGAAGAATACACATTGTGGAAAGGACAGTCTCTTCAATAAATGTTTCTGGGAAAATTGGATATCCATATGCAGAAGAATGAAATCAAGCCCCTATCTCTTGCCATATTAAAAAATACAATTTTCTCAGCATCATTTATTGAAGAGACTGTTCTTTCCACAATGTGTATTCTTGGCATCTGTTTTTATGCCAGTACCATGTTGTTTTGACTACTTAGCTCTCTAGTATAATTTGAAGTCAGGTAATGTGATTACTCTAGTTTTGTTCTTTTTGTTTAGGATAGGTTTGGCTATGCTGGCTCTTCTGTAGTTTCATATAAATTTTAGGATTTTTTTCTATTTCTGTGAAGAATGTCATTGATGTTTTGATAGACATTGCATTGAATTTGTAGATTGCTTTGGGTACTATGGACATTTTAACAATACTGATTCTTCCAATCCATGAACATAGAATGTCTTTTCATTTCATTTGTGTCCTCTTCGATTTCTTGTATCAATGTATAGTTTTCATTGTAGAGAACTTTTACTTCTTTGGTTAATTCCTATGTATTTTATTTTATTTGTAGCTATTGTAAATGGAATTAATTTCTTGAATTCTCTTTCAGATTGTTCTCTGTTGACATATAGAAATGCCACCGAATTTTGTATGTTGATTTTGTATCTGACAACTTTACTGAATTAGTTTATCAGTTCTAATAGTTTTTTTGTGTGTGAGTCTTTAGAGTTTTCCAAATACAAGATTATGTCATCTGCAAATAAGAATAATTTGACTTCTTCCTTTCCAATCTGGATGCCCTTTATTTCTTTCTCTTGTCTGTTTGCTTTAGCTAGGATTTCCAAAGCTATGTTGATTAACAGTGATGAAAGGTGATGAAAGTGGGTATGCTTGTTATGTTCCAGATCTTACAGAAGAGGCTCTCAGTTTTCTCCCATTCAGTATGAAACTAGCTGTGGGTCTGTTGCATATGGCTTTTATTATGTTGAGGCATATGCCTTCTATACTCAGTTTTTCAAGGGTTTTTTAATCAAGAATGGATGTGAAATTTTATCAAATGCTTTTCCAGCATTCATTGAAATGATCATGTAGTTTTGTCATTCATTCTGTTGACATGATGTATCACATTGATTGATTTGCATATGTTGAACTATGAGTGATCTTTTTAATGTGTTGTGGAATTCAATTTGCTAATGTTTTGTTGAGGATTTTTGCATCTATATTCATCAGTGATATTGGTCTGTATTTTTTGTTCTTTAATGTATCCTCAGTTTTGGTATCAGGGTAATACTAGCATTGTAGAATGAGTTTGGAAGTATTCCCTCCTCTATTTTTGGAATAGTTTGGGTAAGGTTGGTATTAGTTCTTTAGATGTTTGGTAGAATTCAGCATTGAAGCCATCAGTTCCCAGGCTTTTCTTTGCTGGGATAATTTTTATTACTGCTTCGATTTCATTATTTGTTATTGGTCTATTCAGGTTTTGGACTTCATCATGGTTCAATCTTGGTAGGCTGGATGTGTCTAGAAATTTATCCATTTTTAGTAGGTTTTCCTATTTCTTTGCATGTAGTTGCTTATGATAGCCACTAGTGATCCTTTGAATTTTTGTGGTATCAGTTGTAATGTTTCCTTTTTCATCTTTGATTTTATTTACTTGGGTCTTTTCTCTTTTTTTCTTAGTCTTAGTTAGGCTAAAAGTTTGTCAGTGTTGTTTATCTTTAAAAAAAACAACTTTTCATTTCATTGATGCTTTGTATAGTTTCCTTCATTTCAATTTCATTTATTTTTGCTCTGATCTTTATTATTTGTTTTCTTCTACTAATTTTGGGTTTGATTTGCTCTTGCTTTTCTATTTCTTTAAAATGTATTGTTAGATGGTTTATTTGGTGTTTTTCTACTTTTTAAAAGTAGATGTTTATAGCTGTAAACTTTCCTCTTACTACTGCTTTTGTTGTATCCCATAAGTTTTGGTGTGTTGTGTTTCCATTATCATTTGTTCCAAGAAATCTTTCAATTTCCTTCCTAATTTCTTCATTGGCCCACAGCATATGATTTAATCTTCGTATATTTGTATAGTTTCCAAATTTTCTGTTGTTATTAATTTCTAGTTTTATTCCATTGTGGCCAGAGAAGATGCTCGATATTATTTTAGTTTTTTTGAGTGTTTTAAGACTTGTTGTGTGACCTAAGATATGGTCTATCCTTGAGAATGATCAATGTGCTGAGGAAAAGAATGTGTATTCTGTAGCCACTGGATAAAATGTTCTGTAAATATCTATTAGGTCCATTTATCTACAGTGAAGATGAAAATTCAATGTTTCTATGTTGATTTTCTGTCCAGAAGATCTATCCAATGCTGAAAGTAGGGTGTTAAAGTCTCCAGCTATTATTGTATTGGGTCTATCTCTCTCTTTAGCTCTAATAGACTTTGCCTTATATATCTGGGTGCTCTAGTGTTGGGTGCATATCTATTTAAAATTGTTATATCCTATTGCTAAATTGACCTCTCTCCCTCTCTCTCTGTCTTTTTTTTTTTTTTTTGATGGAGTCTCACTCTGTCCCCCAGGCTAGAGTGCAGTGTTGTGATCTCAGCTCACTGCAACCTCCACCTCCCAGATTGAAGGGATTCTCCTGCCTCAGCCTCCTCAGTAACTGGGACTACAGGCACCCATCACCACACTCAGCTAATTTTTTTGTATTTTAGTAGAGATGAGGTTTCACCATGTTGGTCAGGATGGTCTCAATCTCCTGACCTCGTGATCTGCCCACCTTGGCCTCCCAAAGTGCTGGGTTTACAGGCGTGAGCCACCGTGCCCAGCCCTGAATTGATCCCTTTATCTTTATATAATGACCTTTTTTGTCTCTTCTTATAGTTTTTGTCTTGAAATTTATTTAGTCTGTTATAAGTATAGCCACTCCTGCTCTTTATTAGTTTCATTGGCATGGAATACCTTTTTCCATCCCTTTATTTTCAATCTGTGTGTGTCTTTGTAGGTGTAGTGTGTTTCTTGTGGGCAATAAATCATTGGGTTTTTTTTTTTAATCCATTCAGCTACTCTTTCATTGGAGAGTTTAGTCCATTAACATTCAATATTATTATTGGTCAGGCCTACAGGGCATAGGGACTTACTCTTGCCCTTTTCTTATTTGTTTTCTAGTTGTTATGGTCTTCTCTTTCTTCTTTCCTTCCTTCCTTCCTTTCTTCCTTTTGGTGAAGGTGATTTTCTCTGGATGTAAAATTTAATTTCTTGTTTTTGTGTGTGTGTATTCATTGTATGTTTTTTTGATTTGAGATTACCAGGAGGCTTGCAAATACTATCTTATAACCCATTATTTTAAACTGATGACACCTTTATATTGCTTGCATAAAGAAGCAAACAAATAAGCAAAAAGAAAACACAAAAACTTTACACTTTCACTTTGTCCCTCAGCCTTTTAACTTTTTGTTGTTTCTATTTACATCTTATTGAGCTGTCTACGTCTTGAAAAGTTGTTGTAGTTATTATTTTTGTTTGGTTTATCTTTTAGTCTTTCTACTTAAGAGTCATTTACACACAATAATTACAGTGTTATAATATTCTGTGTTTTTCTGTGTACTTACTATTACCAGTGAGTTGTGTACCTTCAGATGATGACTTCTTGCTCACTAATATCCTTTTGTTTCTGATTGCGGACCTTCCTTTAGCATTTCTTGTAGGATAGGTCGGGTGTTGATGAAATCCCACAACTTTTGTTTGTCTGGGAAAGTCTTTGTTTCTTTCAGGTTTGAAGGATATTTTCGCAGGATATATTATTCTAGGGTAAAATATTTTTTTCTTCAGCACTTAAAATATGTCATGCCAGCCAGGCGCAGTGGCTCACATCTGTAATCCCAGCACTTTGAGAGGCCAAAGCAGGTGGATCACGAGGTCAGGAGTTCAAGACCAGCCTGGCCAACATGGTGAAACCCCGTCTCTACTAAAATTACAAGCATTAGCCAGGTGCGGTGGTGGACGCCTGTAATCCCAGCTACTCAGGAGGCTGAGGCAGGAGAATTGCTTGAACCCAGGAGGCGGAGGTTGCAGTGAGCCGAGATCATGCCACTGTACTCCAGCCTGGGTGACAGAGCAAGACTCGGTCTTGAAAAAAAAATATATATATATATCACGCCACACTCTCCTGGCCTGTAAGGTTTCTACTGAAAGTCTGCTGCCAGATGTATTAGAGCTCCATTATATGTTATGTGTTTCTTTTCTCTTGCTGCTTTAGGATCCTTTCTTTATCCTTGACCTTTGGGAGTTTGAGTATTAAATGCCTTGAGGTAGTTTTCTTTAGGTTAAATCTGCTTGGTGTTCTATAACCTTCTTGTACTTGAATATTTATATCTTTCTCTAGGTCTGGAAAGTTCTCTGTTATTATCCTTTTCAATAAACTTTCTACCTCTATTTTTCTACTTCCTCTTTAAGGCCAGTAACTCTTAGCTTTGCCCTTTTGAGGCTATTTTCTAGATCTTGTAGGCATGCTTCATTTTTTATTTTTTTTGTCTCCTCTGTGTATTTTCAAATAGCTTGTCTTCAAGCTCACTAACTTTTTCTTCTGCTTGATCAATTTTACTATTAAAAGACTCTGATGCATTCTTCATTATGTCATTTGCATTTTTGAACTACAGAATTTCTGCTTGTTTCTTTTTAATTATTTAATCTTGTTAAATTTATCTGATAGAATTTTGAATCCTTTGTGTTGTCTTGAATTTAAGTTTCCTCAAAACAACTATTTTTTTTTTTTTTTTTTTTTTTTTTGAGATGGAGTCTCGCTCTGTCGCCCAGGCTAGAGTGCAGTGGCATGATCTCGGCTCACTGCCAGCTCCGCCTCCTGGGTTCACACCATTCTCCTGCTTCAGCCTCCTGAGTAGCTGGGACTACAGGTGCCTGCCACCACGCCTGGCTAATTTTTTGTATTTTTAGTAGAGACGGGTTTCACTGTGTTAGCCAGGATGGTCTCGATTTCTTGACCTTGTGATCCGCCCGCCTTGGCCTCCCAAAGTTCTGGGATGACACTATTTTGAATTCTCTTTCTGGAAGGTTACATATCTCTGTTTCTCTAGGATTGGTCCCTGGTGCCTTAATTAGTTTGTTTGATGAGGTCATGTTTTCCTGGATGGTCTTGATGCTTGTGGATGTTCATTAGTGCCTGGGCATTGAAGAGTTAGGTATTTACTGTAGCCTTCTCAGTCTGGGCTTGTTTGTACTTATCCTTGGGAAGGCTTTCCAGGTACTTGAAAGGATGTGGGTGTTATGATCTAAGCTGTATATGTATTAGGGGACTCTCCAAGCCCAGTTTATGCTATGTGCTTGCAGACTCATAGAGGTACTGCCTTGGTGGTCTTGGATAAGATCTGGAAGAATTCTCTGGACTACCAGGCAGAGACTCTTATTCTTTACCTGTAATTTCTCCCAAACAGTCTCAGTCTCTCTCTCCCTCTCTCTCGCTCTCGTTCTCTCGCTCTCTGCTGAGCCACTTGGAGCTGGGAGTGGGCCGACACAACATCCCTATGGCCACCACCACTGAGACTGCACTGGGTCAGACCTAAAGCCAGCAAAGCACTGGGTCTCACTCAGGGCCCACTGTCAACACTACCTGGCTATCGCCTATGTTCACTCGAGGCCCTGGGGCTCTACAGTCAGCAGGTGGCAAAGCCAGCCAGGCTTGTGTCCTTCCCTTCAGGGCAACGAGTTCCCTCCGGCCCTGGTGGGTCCAGAGATGCTGTCTGGGAGCCAGGGACTAGAGTCAAAAACCTTAGAAATTTACCTGGTGCTTTATTCTATGATGGCTGAGCTGGCACTGAAACCATGAGACAAAGTCCTCGCCATTCTTCCTTCCCCATTCCACAGGCGGAGGAGCCTCACCCTGTGGCCACCTCCACAGGCCCGCAGGGAGTACTGCCAGGCTACTGTCGATGTTCACTTAGGGCCCAAGGGCTCTTCAGTCAGCTTGTGGTGAATGCTTCTAGGCCTGGGACTCACCTTTCAGGGCAGTGGGCTCCCCTCTGGCCCAGGGCAAGTCCAATAGCTTGTCTGGTCCAGGGCTTGTCTAATAGCCAAGGCCTAGAATCAGTAACCACAAGAGCCCATTTGGTGCTCTCTACCCCATTGTGGCCAGGGAGGTACCTAAGCTGCTAGACAAAGTCCCTTTCACCTTTGCCTCTGCTTTTCTCAAGCAGAAGAAGTCTCTCACCACAGCCGCCATAGCTGGGAATATGCTAGGTCTCACCTGAAACCAGCATGTCTCAGAGCCTTACTCCAGGCCCAAAGCATACCACCTGGGTATCACTGTTGGCTCTGCAGGGCCCAAGGGCTCTTGAGTCAGCAGGCGATGAATCCTGCCAGGACTGGGTTCTTTCCTTCAAGGCAGCAGATTCTCTTTTGGCCCAGGGTGTGTCTAGAAATGTAACTTCAGGAGCTAGGTTCTGGAATGGGGGCCTCTCTACTCTGACTGGTGCTCTATCCTGCTGTGGCTGAGCTGCTATCCAAGATGTAAGACAAAGTCCTCTTTACTCTTCCCCCTCCTCTCCTCAAGCAAAAGGAAGAAGTCAGTTTAGTTGTTGCAAGCTGTGCTGCCTGGGGTTGCGGGAGGGGTGGTGCAAGCACTCCCTTGGCTGCCCTGGCTGGTATCTCTCTAGATCGTGTGCCCCCTGAGTCCACTGGCTCTGAGCCCAGCATGGCATCAGGACTTGACTAGGAGTTGAAGTCCTTATGGTATAGACTGCCTTTCAAGTGTATTTAGGGCCCCAGGGCATAGTAGCCTGCCATGCCAAGGCTTGTCAAAACCCAAGCCTCAAGCCTTCTAACTACTGGGATGGGTGAACCCCTCTGGGTGGGGCTGGTCTAAATGCTCCCTCCATGGGCAGGTGCCATGAGAGTTCCACCTGGTTTTGCTTTCTGCTGTGACAGGGCAGCACTGAGTTCAAGGCAGAGTCCCACAGTTGCTGCATTCTCCCTCCCCCAGGTGCACAGATTCTCTCTCAGCACCACAGCAGCCGCTGCTGGGAGATGGGAGAGGAGTGGCCTCGGTGTTTCAAGACTGTCTCTCCTACCCTCTTCAGTGCCTCTTTCAGTGTTATGAAGTTAAACCCAGGTACTGTGAGTCCTCGCCTGATTTTTGGTTCTTATGATGATGCTTTTTTGGTGTAGACAGTTGTTAAATTTGATTTTCCTGCAAGGAGCATTCTTGATGGAGACTACTATTCAGCCATCTTGCTCTGCCCCTCCTCCCTCACTTAACTTTACCTCCTAAGAGCCCTGTTTCCAAATACAATCACATAGGGGGTTAGGGCTCCAACATATGAATTTTGGGGAGACACAATTCAGTCTATAGCATTTGGACTTGGGAAGAGGGAGGAAGAGAATATTCAGAGGAAGGTCACAGTATAAGCAACAGTATGGAGGTGGGAAAGTTCAGCTCATGGATAGGAAAAATTGATCCAAGTTGGCAGGGCCCACAAGGAGATGTGGTGGGGTGGCGAGAGGTGGCCACATCAAAAGAATCTTGAATGCCAGGCTGAAGTGGGAGGCATTTCTTGTTGTGTAGAAGGTGCCATGAGGTGGTGGGGAGGGTAACATAATGAAAGGATATTTGGGAAGATGGATCTGGCATCAGTGATGGGTAAGGGTAAGGAGTGAACAAAGCTAGAGGCCAGGAAACTGGACACATGGCCTAGAGTTCAGGCTTAGGCTCTTCAAAGGCAGTTTCCACACTGAGTTCCCATGTGGATCAAAGCATACAGGAGGTAGATGATTTGGAAAAGCAAAACCATTCTCTTCCCATTACCACACAGTTTCCCAGCTGAGCTCATCACCAGAGTCCTACAAATCAGACAGTCAACTTGATCCAAACTCTGCCCCTAGAAGCTGTGACCCAGAAGGAGTCCTTGTCCAGCTGTAGCCCAGGGACACTGCAGCCTGAGCAAGACTGCACCTGTTCCCTCACAGGAGCCTCATCTCTGTCTGGCCTGGCTTTGGCTTCAAATGCCCTCAGCTTTGGCTTCAAAAATCTGTTGGGTCAGATTCATGAGAGCTCTGGCCTTCCTCAGTTTAGGGATTTTTAAATAGTTTTTTTCAAGCAGGCAGTAGATGAGCTGTGCTTGCTTACCTCTAAGAATTGGCTAGAACTCACAGAAAGCTGTTATACTCATAGTTACAGCTTGATTACATGGAAAGGAGACAGATTAAAATCAGCCAGGGGAAGAAAGGCATAGTGCTGGGTCCAGGAGGGCACCAGGCCTAGAGTGTCCATTATCCCTTCCCCATGCAGTCAGAGTGCATTACCCTCCCGGCTTTGCTATGTGCTAATACACGTGGAGTATTCGCAGCCAGTGAGGCTCCCTCAAGCCTCAGTGTTCAGGGTTTTTATTGGAACTTCATCACAGAGGCATGCTTGATTGTCCACGTGGCTGTTCTCAGTTTCCAGTCTCCAGTCCTTTTAGGGGTGACCTAAAGCCTGGACTCTAAATCACATAGTCGCTTTTCCTGGCTTGGCTAGTCCCCACTATCTTTTTTTTTTTTTTTGAGATGGAGTCTTGCCCTGTTGCCCAGGCTGGAGTGCAGTGGTGCGATCTTGACTCACTGCAAGCTCCGCCCCCTGGGTTCACGCCATTCTCCTGCCTCAGCCTCCCAAGTAGCTGGGACGATGGGTGCCCACCACCACGCTCGGATAATTTTTTGTATTTTTAGTAGAGACGGGGTTTCACCATGTTAGCCAGGATGGTCCCGATCTCCTGACCTCGTGATCTGCCCGCCTCAGCCTCCTAAAGTGCTGGGATTACAGGTGTGAGCCACTGTGCCCAGCCCCCACCATCTTATTATTAGACTATCCATCATGACCCAAGATCCCCAGGCAAAGATACTCCTATCAGGCATTACATGTTGAAGATTACCTCCCAGGAGTCTAGGACAAAGGCCAGACCTGTTTTTGGTCAAGCTTAATTTTTTTTAACTATACAACATGTCATCATTCTGTTATCCTTCCTATCTGTTTTATCTTCAAAATAACCCTAACTGGTGGTAAGAATGTTTATGATGAGATCTCAAAAGGAAAGACACTTGAGCAAAGTTGCACAGTTGATCCTTGACTCATGGTACAAGACTCTTTCCACTACTCTGAGAGCCCTGAGTCCTGAGAAGAAGATGGAAGGAAGGTGGGTATATGTGTGTGTGCAAGTGTATGTGTGTGTAAATGTATTTCTAATGAGTATGTGTGGATATATGTATGTCTCTGTGTGTGTGTATAAATGTGGATGTCTGTGTGTCTATATGCATGTTTGTGTGTGTGTGTGTGTGTACACATGCTCAGGGGGAAGGTTAAAGAGAAAATCAGCAGGGTGCAGTGGTGCACACCTGTAATGCCAGCTACACAAGAGGTAGACAGGGGAAGATCACTTGAGCCCAGTAGTTTGAGAGAGAGAAAATTTCAGTAATCTTCTTCTTGCAGTTAGAAGGAAAAACCTGGGGCTGAGCATAAAGAGACATAAAGCACAGCATAAAAAGGCAGAGAAATGTCTAAGGAAGAACAAGGGACCAAGAATTCATTAGTTCATCTATAAAGAAATAGAGCACTTTAGCAGCAGAATACAACTGGAAGATAATTTCCTCTAGAGCCCTGATAATCTTTGTGGGAAAACTGTTGGTCACATTAATTGCAAAAACTTGCAGGACTCTCTGCAACAGAACTGGCTGGTAAAACTATCTTTATAAAACTCACTATGCTACAAGTGGCATTCAACTCTTTCTCAACCAAGATTTCACAAACCTATCTCCAGCTTCCAGATGGTGAGGGAAAGTGTGATGAGACTTTATGATAAATTGTGCCTGTCTCTGAGCCCATCTCCTGTTGAAGAGGAGGAAAATGAGGATAGCACATTATAACCCTGCCTGACAAAAGTCACAAGATAAGCAAATAATTATTATTAAAACCAGAGAGTCCTATAATTTATTCATGAATGCCACACATTCTATATTAGATCTTCCATTTCAATTTCTTGTATTGTTTGAAGCAAATTTATAAGATTTGAATTATTCAGAAAAGCTCCCAAGCTAATATAAGAAAACACTTTAACCACATGAAGTATCATGTTACACAATATGGTATGGTGGGGAAGGGTGCAGGCTCTGTGTTTTCTGGTTTAGAAAACACAGGTTCAAGTCCCGGCCCCACCACGTTGGGAAAGTTACATGGTCTCTCTGTGCCTCCATTTCCTCATCTAAAATGTGGGAATGACAATAATAGTGTCTATTTCACAGAGTTGTTTTGAGGAAAATAATATATGTAAAGCACTTTGAACAGCAGTCAGTGCTATTTAAGTGTGTGCTATAGTTATTTTAACATTTCAGATTATAAATATCTACCCTGTTACTCAGATGACAAGCGTTCCTAAGCTGATAACATGATGAAGAGCTTCTGTGTTCCTTGATTTTCCCTCAGCTTTGTGAGGAAAAGAATACCACATGAAGAAGAACAACTCAAGCAGGGGTGAGAAGGAAACTTGGCTTAAGTTTGGGGGGCTTGGGTTATATATTAGGCTTTTGTCTTCTAAAAATTTCCTAAGCTTCACTGATAAGATGTTTAATATCAATCTAGCTAAAAAGGACCAATATAACCTGCAAAACACTGAGTTAGACATAAAAACAGAAGGGTAATAAATGAAATATGGAAAACTACACAACCAGAAAAATAAACAACTACCAGTACCCAAAACTTGGCTAAATCTCACAGGATTATGTTGAATGAAAGAAGCCAGCCACAAACACACACATACTGAATGATCCCATTTATATGAAGTTCAAGAACAGGCGAAACTAATCCATGGTGACAGAGGTCAGGATCCTGGTTAACTTTGCAGGGACAGCAACTGAGAAGGGGCAAGAGGGAGCCCTCTGTGTTGATGGGAACATTATATATCTTGAGCTGAGTGGTGGTCACATGAATGTGCACATATGTAAATAGTACGGAGTTATAGCTTAAGGTATATGCACCTCGCTGTATGTAAGATACTGTCTTAGTCCATGTGTGCTGCTGTAACAAAATATCTGAGCCTGGGTAATGTGTAAAGAACAAAAATGTATTTCTCACAGTTCTGGTGGGTGAGAAATCCAGGATCAAAGTGCCAGCAGGTTTGTAGTCTAGTGAGGGCTGCTCTCTGCTTCCAAGATGGCACCTTGAATGCTGAGTCCTCCAGAGGTGAGAAATGCTGTGTCCCAACACGGCGGAAAGGACAGAAAAGCAAAAGAAGAAAACCGAGCTAGGTGGCTCCCTCAAGCCCTTTCATAAGGTCACTAATCCCATTCATGAGGGGGCTCCTTCCTCACAATTTGGTCATCTCCTAAAGACACCACCCCTTAATACCATCACATGGGGGTTTAAGTTCCAACATGAATTTTGGAGGAGACACAGACACTCCAACCATAGCAAATATACTTTACTAAAAAGAAAAAAAAAGGAAAATCTTGTCTCTAAACATGATATTTTAAGTGTTTATATATTTACAGCCCAATTTTCTGCTTGCTTACATAGATATTTGTGACCATGAGTGTCATTCTTAGCTGAGAAAAGGTTCAGTAAATTTTAAAAAGCCTCACATTATCTATTAATATCTTACTCAGATAAGATCAAATTTCTAACCTAGATTTTAGGTTAAGACAGAAACCCATGGTCATTTGCTGCAATGTGAGAATGACACAGAGAGATATTAACTAGCAGAATTCAACTATAAAACTAAATTTAAGGGCACAGTTCTCTACTAATGACTCCTCCAGAAAAATCCATTACTTGGATATCAATGAATCAACTAAAAATGGAAGTGAGAACAGTTCGAGTCCTTTTTGCAATGGATGGATGTTTACGAGATTATTAAGTGAAGACGGTTCAGAAACAAGGAGATAAATGGCATGCTAATTTGGGGTTGAATGGAGTAATGGGGTGATCTTGAAAATATAAGAATCCTGCTTAATGGGGCTTGTCTACTTGTAATTTGATAAACTAATATATGTAAATTCAAAGAGATAAAGGACATGAGCACTCAGAACAAAATTACAGGAATAAATTTAGCAAAGAGGCATCAAAGTTGAGATAAGGGTCACTGTTCTACGTCTGACATCTTTAATTCTTGAGTCATGGGGATGGTAAGCCAGAGAACAGAGTCTTCCGACTGGAAGCTAAAACCAGCCTTTGGGGTGGGTTCAGAGAGACTGTTCAGACTCAAGATGCGAAAGCAGATGTTACCCCATCGAAAATATCCCGATTGCAAGGGCATTTTCAAAGACAGTGGTGTTTGGGGGAAAGAGAATGCTGTGTGTTTAAAAAAAAAAAAGAAAGAATGGAAACAAGGAGGAAAAAGTGACCGGAGGGTAGAGTGACCATATGTTCTGGTTTACAAGGTACAGCTAAGGTTATGTCTGTTGTCCCGGTGCAATTATAATAGTGTCCCTTTCACTCTCCAAAGGATTTGGATGATAAAGCGTATGATCACCCTACCAAAGAGAGGAAATTAGCCAGACGACCCATGTGTCTATTTTAAACGATGTGGACTGATCCGCAGCCCCGTGCCGCTGCCCAGCTGAGCGGTGTGCACAACCTCTGCCTCGCCCTACCCCGCCCTGCCCGGGTCTCCAGGAAGGCTGGAGCGGAACCCTCGGTTCCCGCGCTGCTCTGGTGCCACCTGCAGGTTATGTGGGGGAACTGCTTCTCTCCACCCCACTACCCTCCACCCAGCCTCCCGACCCCGACCCCGACCCTGGACAGCCTTGGACTTGGCCAAAAGACATTCAGAGCACGCGAAGCCCTGGCTGGGGAGTGGGCTGGACCCTGCAATGAAGCCCGCGTAACAGAATCAGACGAGCCCAGCTTAAACCAACAAGGCCAAGCTCCTCCTTTTCCTACCCACTCCTGTCCTGTCTCATTTTGTAGACGGGAAACTGAAGCCTAATTCAGATTTTTCGTTGGTAGGATTGTGAAGCATACAGCTGGAGCCTCCCAGGTGCCATTCCCCACATGTCTGTCTTTCCCCTCACACGTTAGGATAGCGGGGAAGCAAGAGAGCTTAAGCTTACTAAGCTCCTACTGTGTACTGGGCACAGAGTGGGCACTTTTCTCTCCAGCCTCCCAACTGATGGGAAATAGGTGATTACACAGCTAGGATACAGGATCAGAGTGGGCTAGCGATGTGCTCACAGTCTCTCAGCTGAAACTGGAACCCAGGGGTCTTTGACTCTAAAGCTAGTGCTCGTTTTGGGTCTCCAGCTTGAACAATAGTTGCAAAATGCAAAGAGCACCTGAAAATCTAATATCAATCCATATAAGACTGTATTGCAAACAGAAACATGTAATGTCTTTGTGGGGGTGATGGCGAGGTGGGGAGATTATCTCAATTCTATGTAACCTGGGAACTCTCCGAGGAAAATGAGTGAAGTACGACTGAGTGCAATTTGTCTGATAAACAAAATCTGTCAGGACGTGGGACCTTATTGGTCCTGGGTAGTGAAGGTAAGAAATCATGGTGCTTGACCTTTCTTAAAGTGCTTATAAAATTACTCAGGGCTTCAGTGCCCTCACCTTCTTCATGACCCCAGGCAGTTTCCCCAACTGTCTTCATCCTACTGCCTAACATCCTATCCATCAAACTGCTTTTGGGGTTATGTCTCGATAAAACAAAAATCATGATGAAAGTCATTTACACCCTAGTGAGAGTCATCTAAGATTCCCTTTTCTTCTCAGGCATTTTAGCTGAAGTTGGTTATGAGAGAGGACGGGGAGGGGGAAGAGGGTCGGGGCGAGCACTCTTGGAGCTTGCACTGTTTCTTGCCGGTGCCCAGGCACAATGCGAATATGTCAATCTAAATGGAGAGCTCCATGCATGTTCCTCTCTATTCCCTTTGTCACCAATACCAGTTCCCAAGGCAGAGCCCCAGGAGGGCTGGACTGAAGGACCTGAAGGTAATAGGAAACAACTTGGCTTTGGGTTTCAGGTCAAGCTGTGCCATGACTTGCTGTGTAACATCAGACAAGTCAGTTCACCTCTCTGCACTTCAGTGACCTCATCTGTAAAAGGCTGGTCTGGACTAGATTAATGATTTTCTTTAGGTTTTGCAATTGTTTTGTTGTTGTTGTTGTTGTTGTTGTTGTTTTGTTTTGTTTTGAAACAGAATCTCACTCTGTTGCTCAGGCTGAAGTGCAGTGGCACAATCTCGGCTCACTGCAACCTCTGCCTCCTGGGTTCAAGTGATTCTCCTGCCTCAGCCTCCCAAGTAGCTGGGATTACAGGTGTGTGCCACCACACCCAGCTAATTTTTGTATTTTTAGTAGAGATGGGGTTTCACTACATTAGCCAGGCTCATCTCCAACTCCCAACCTCAGGTGATCCACCTGCCTCGGCCTCCCAAAGTGTTGGGATTATAGGCGTGAGCCACCGCACCTGGCCTGCAATTGTTTTTTGTTTTAACATGATATTCAATTCTTCCTCCATCTTTATTAAAGTATAATAAATAAAAATTGTGTATGTTTACAGTGTTCAATGTGATGTTTTGATATGTGCATACATTATGAAATGATTAAACCAAGTTAACATTTTCATCACCTCACATACTTTTATTATTATTTTTTTTGTGGTAAGAATATTTAAGATCTATTTGCTTAGAGTAGTGTTTACTAGAGGTGAGGAAGGGTAAGGGAGAGGGGGTAGCCAAAGGTTGGCTAACAGGTTAAGAGATACAAGAGTACATGGCTGGTGGCTCACACCTATAATCCTACCACTTTAGGAGGCTGAGGTGGGAGGATCACTTGAAACCAGGAGTTTGAGACCAGCCTGGGCAACATAGGGGGATCCCATCACTATAAAAAATTTAGAAATTAGCCAGGCATGTTGGTGCACGCCTGTGGTCCCAGCTACTCTGGAGGCTGAGGTGGGAGGATCACTTGGGCCCAAGAGGTCAAGGCTGCAGTGAGTTGTGATTGCACCACTTCGCTCCAGCCTAGGGGGCAGAGTGAGACCCTGTCTGAAAAAACAGACAGACAAACAAACAAAAAACCCGAGCTAGATAGGAGGAATAGTTCTAGTGTTTTTTTGCTCTATAGGGTGATGATAATTGATGACAATTTATTATATATTTTCAAATAGCTAGAAGAGTGCATTTTGAATACTCCCAGAACAAAGAAAGGATAAATGTTTGAGGTGGTGGAGATGCTAATTTCCCTGATTTAATTATTACATATTGTATACATGTATAAAAATATTATGCTGTACCCCACAAATATGTACAATTATTGTATCAATTAATAATAAAAGCAAAAAATCTTCTCTTTTAGCAATTTTCAAGTATACATTATTATTAACTATAGTCATCATTTTGTATAACAGATCTCCAGAACTTATAACATTATGTTTAATTTCAATCAAAGTGCTAGATACACAAAGTTAAGAACAAAATGGGGCTGGGTGCAGTGGCTCACCCAGTGGATTACGCCTGTAATCCCAGCACTTTGGGTGGATCATGAGGTCAGGAGATCAAAACCATCCTGGCTAACGTGGTGAAACCCCACCTCTACTAAAAGTACAAAAAAAAATTAGCTAGGCCTGGTGGTGTTCGCCTGTAGTCCCAACTACTCGGGAGGCTGAGGCAGGAGAATTGCTTGAACCTCGGAGGCAGAGGTTGCAGTGAGCCGAGATCGTGCCACTGCACTCCAGCCTGAGTGCCAGAATGGGACTTTGTCTCAAAATAAATAAATAAATAAATAAATAAATAAATAAATAAATAAATATTTTTAAAAAGGAACAAAATGGTATCTGGAGCAAGAAATCCTCAGTACAACAACAAAAAGAAAGAAAGAACAAAATGGTAATAATAGGCTTATAGCAAAAAGCATTTCCTGCCCTTTCTTTTCTTGCCTTTGTGTTGGCAGAAAGGCTGAGTGCTGGGAGAGAAGCTGAGGTGGGCTTGGAACATGTCTGGGGTCCAGGGTCTAAAACCTCTCATGGCCTTTGGAATGTGTCTAGACTTGCTGGCTGCTTGCTTCTAGCACTCCCATTATCTCAAGTAGCCATATGTTTCAAAGAAAATGCTACACCATCACAGCTGTAGCTTATTTGCCTGATATGCCGCTTCCTTTCAACCCGCACATCCTCACCACCTGCTTCTTTTTTTCATCACCAATAAATAGCATGGGCTCCCAGAGCTTGGGGCCTTCACAGCCTCCATACTAGCGTTGGACCCCTGTTCCCACTTTCCCTCTCAACTTGTCTTTTCTCATTCCTTTGACTCCACCAGATTTCGTAGCCCCCATGGCCTGGTGTTGAGTCTGATCACTCCAACACCTTTGCATCCTAATTCCCAGAGGCCATCACTTTAAACTCATTTTGCTACTTCCTCTGGTATTTGCATCATATTTCTAAAGAGTGTTTATGTTGCTATTTCTTGATTTGTTTTCTTCAGTATCTGTCTACTTCCTGGAATAGCATAGTATAGGGCTTATCTTCCTTATGAGGTCTTAACAATTTCCTTGCCTTCATTCTACCAATTTCACTGGATCACAATCTTATGAAATCAAAAGCATTTACATTCTTGTAGATATCTAAATTTTGTTTCCTAAGCCAAGTTGTGCACTGAAATTGTTTCATTTCTTTCCTTTATTTCCCCTGGAGTTAATAATTGCTTCAAATTTTTTCCGTTCATTTGCTTATATGTTTTTGTACCTATTAACTACCTTTTTTCAGTTACTCCAACTGATCTATGAAATGCCTGGTAATAATTATCTAAAACTAAGGTACGTGGGCTACTCTATCAGCCCTGTTATTTTCCTGGAGGCTTCCCTCTCTCTCTTGCCCTCCATCCTTATGCTGCAAACTGGACTCAGCCCTCAGCCCGTGGCACGGCTGGCATACTGGCATGTCTCTGCACCATCGTATTAATTTCCTGCTGCCTCTTCTGTGTGCATCTCCTGTTCCCTTGCCGCAGATCTTCTTTTTCCTTGGTTTACTGTCTCATTATGTTGCAGTACATCTTCCAGTGGCTTCCTGAAAAGCAATGAATGGAAGCCAAGCTTTCTGACCCTCACATATTTTAGAATGTCATTGTTGTACCCCAACTCCTGATTAATAGTTTGGCTAGATATAATGCTCTAATTTGAATGTAACTTCTCCTCACATTGGGAAATATTGCTCTATTATTTTCTAGTTCCCAGTGTTGTTGGTAAGAAGTCAGTGTCATGCGGAATCTTGGCTCTTTACATGTGACCTGTCTTTTCTCTCTGGAAGATTTTAGGATTTTCTCTCTATCTTTGGTTTTTTGGAATTTCTCAATGATGTGCCTTGTTGTAGGTCTTTCTTCATTCACTGTGCTAGTCACTTGGTAGACTCTTTTGAATTAGAAAATCATGTGCTTCTATTGCGGGAAGCCACGAGCAGGTTTGAGTGAGCTGGGTAATCACATTCTTTTCTTCCAAGGACAGAGGTATCAAGGCCCTGGGAACCTTATAAGTGGATGGGGAGAAAGGGGGCCTGAGGTGAATCCAACAAAGCTGCAGCACCCTCTGAGCTCATGTCCCAGGGCTAGGCTCTGCCTGAGGACAGGAGACATGGGTGAGACCCACTTCCTGCCCAGTCCCATGGTGGAGCTCAGGACACACATGGTCCAGGAGGCCCCCAGTTCCGGGCTGCATTTACATGCACCTACCTGTATGCAGCGATCAGTGAGCCACAGGACAACTTAGGGGAAGAGGCAGCTCCAGAGAGCAGGATAGGAGGGAGGTAAATGATTATGGGTGGGGAGTGGCCTTGTGGGGAAGGGGCAAAGGCAGGGCTCTGTGTGTGTGTGTGTGTGTGTGTGTGTGTGTGTGTGTGTATGTGTGTTGTGTTGTGTATTGGGGAAATGGGGAGAATATTTTGTCTGCCCCCTTTTCTGGCCACTGCACCCCTTTTTTCATGAATAGTTTTTCTTCACATCATGGACTGAGTGTCTCTGTCTCCTCCAAATTCATATGTTGAAGCCCTAACCCTCTGCATGGCTGTATTTGCAGATGAGGCCTCTCAGGAAGTCACTAAGGTTAAATGAGGTCCTAAGGGTGGGGCCCTGATTCAGTAGGATTAGTGTCCTTATAAGACGAGACACCAGAGAGTGCACTCACTCTCTCTCTGCACAAATACAAAGAAGAGGTCACGTGAGCACACAATATGGCAGCCACCTACGGGCCAAGGAGGAGGCCTCAGAATGAGACCTACCTTGCTGGCACTTTGGTCTTGGATTTCCCAGCCTCCAGAACCGTGACAAATAAATGTTTGCAGTTTAAGCCACCCATCTATGGTATTTTGGCATGGCACCCTGAACTGACTAATACATCTCCTGGCCCTACTTCAACCACATGACACTAGAGGGCTTGGCAGTTTTAGTATCCCAGCTACCCAGCCAACCCAGACCAGACCAAGCAGAAACTTTCTTCTGGAATTTTTTGTTGTTGTTTTTTTGAGACGGAGTCTCACACTGTCACCCAGGCTAGAGTGCAATGGCACAATCTCAGCTCACTGCAACCTCCGCCTCCTGGGTTCAACTGATTCTCCTGCCTCAGCCTCCCGAGTACCTGGGATTACAGGCATCTGCCACCACACCCAGCTATTTTTTGTATTTTTAGTAAAGACGAGGTTTCAACATGTTGGATAGGCTAGTCTGGAACTAGTGACCTCAGGTGATCCCCCCGCCTTTGCCTCCCAAAGTGCTGGGATTACAGTCATGAGTCACCACACCCAACCTGTTTAAGCTGATTATTTAAGGGTGAGTAGAAATTTTTTCCAGGTGAATAAAACCTTGAGATATTATTCCAAGCAGAGACCAGCAGGTGCAAAGACACAGGGATATAAAGATGTTGAAGTTTATCAACCACTGCTAGATTAGAAAAAACAAAAAGGAAACAATCAAAATCAAAAATTAAAATTAAAAATCACCTAAAAAAAAACTAGGAATGGGCTTGGCCAGAGGTCACATCGCAATTGAGTTAACTATGACCATAGACAGTAATGGATGGAAGTTTTAGGGAAAAACATAACATTCTCAGGTTGTTGGCAGAGTATCTAGAACAATTTAGAAATACAGGCATTGAATTCTGGGAATAATTACACTATAGTGAAATCATGTCCTTCTCTGCATATGAAGCATGTATGTGTCACACACTGTTCAAAGTGCTGAAAATCAGACTCAAGGAGCTCATGAGCAATCAAGGGAGACAGATGGGTGAGCAACTGATTATCATGTGACAAGTGAGGTAATAGAGATATGACTAAGATGCTATCAAAACAAGAAGAAAGGAATTATTCATAATATATGGAGTGCTGGGGAAAGATTTCTCAAATGAAGCCAGCTGGGCGTGAGGGCTCACACTTGTAATACCGGCATTTTGGGGGGTGGAAGTGGGAGGATCCAGGAGGATCTAGGAGTTCAAGACCAGCCTGGTCGACAGAGCAAGGCCCTGCCTGACTCTATATTTGAAAAAAATAATAATTTTTTTTAAAAAGTGATATTTGAGCACTCTGGAGCACCATACAAATATAGGACAGACAAGGAATGTATCCAGCTTAATTTGGGTTAACATTTTTTTGAAATTTTATATTGCAAAAATAGTACATGTTCACTGTTGTGAAATTAGGAAGAATTGATAGGCAAGGAGGGAGGTCTACAAAGCACTCCATAGATCCACCATACTGAGACAATGCTTAATGCTTTGATGGATTTATTGTATACTTTCTATGCATATGCCTGTAATGTATACATACATGTCCATGGTTAAATAGACATGGTTCTCCTTGGTGTTCTGTTTATCCATTTGTTGTTATGAAGTAAATCCCCAAAGAGTACATTTGCTTTGCCCAAGGGAGTCTTTTGTTACATACTGCTGTACATAATGAAAACTAAAAAAGGGGCTAACTATTCAGCCTTGTGACCTTGTGGTGATTGAAATAGAGGCTTCATCAAAGGCAGATTCAGAAACGAACTTGGTGTGTGTAGGTGGTTATGCTTGGTATTATTGTTTGTAATAGTATGATAGGGATGACTTCAGTGTCCACCAACAGGGAACTGGTTAAGTAAACGGTGGTACTTCCAAACGATGAATACTGTGCGGTTGTAAAGAAGAATGAGAAAGACCTCTGTACTCACGTAGAAGAACGCATATATATTGTATGTGTGTTTTAAAAGGAACAAGGAATGGTATAGTATGCATGGTATGCTACTTTTTGTGTTGAGAGAGAAGAATAGAATAAGAATATACATGTGTATTTGCAAAGATAAATTCTGAAATGATATATAATAAACCAATTAAAAGTGTTTGGCTGTGGAAGGAGAATAAGACTGTGAATGGGATTTGGCCACGTACTTTTATGGGTAGTTATATTTAAAATTTTTCCGAACTATGTATTTGTACACATGACCCTTTTAAAAATAAGTGAATGAAGGAATGAAGTAGGATTATGAGAAAGAGATAAGAACAAATGATCTAAGGGGCTGCCCATCTTTTTAGTACCCAGTGAATATTAATACATAACAATAGCAGCAAAAATTGGAAGAGTAGCCCCAGGAGGGTAGGGAGTCAGTGTTTCCTTTGTCTTTTCCTCAATTTCATGTATTTTAAAAAAGTACTCTGAGAACAATAAAATAATTTGAAGTAAAAATGTCTCTTAAAATAAAAGGAGGATGGGGCAGCTTTATGTAGTGTACTTCCCAAAAAATGGACTGATTTACCTCAAGAGGCAGGGATTCTAGCCTACATGGGATACGTACAGGAGAAAAAAATAAGAAAAAGGAAAGAGATTTAAATATAAATAAATGAAAATAACAATTCTCCCTGATTTTAAAGGAAATCACATTCTTTTTGTAATAATTTGGATGACAAATATTAAGAAAAATCTTTAATTTGCCACTCAAAACATTCTGGTTTGTTGCTTTTTATACTTTTTTATGCATATAAACCTTTAAAAACTAGAGTCATAATATATAGTCTTTTGTCACTTACTATATTTTGGGCATATTTCTGTGGCAGTAAATATATCCTGGCATCATCATTTTTAATAGCTGGATGTATATTAAGTTAATCATTGCTACTCCAGAGGTGAATTTTCTTATATATACATTATAATGGTCTCAAGCAAGCATTTTTGGACTAAATTCATAGAAGTAGAATTTCTGGAGAAAAATAATTTTTAGGATTTTTAAAAGAAATTTTCAAATTATTCTCCAGGAAAGGTGACTCAGGTTATACTCCCACCAACAAGGACAGAGCTCCAGGTTCCCCTTTCCATTTGTCATCTTTGCTGCCTTTATACAGAAAATCTCATTGTTTTCATGACATTGCTTTGATTTCTAGTGCTTTTGAATTTTTTTTATATGCCTATTGGTGATTTTTATTCTTGTGAGAAGTGCCTGTTTCTCCATTGCCCATTTTCTGTTGAAAATCATTTGTTTTTTTCTCAGTAATTTTAAAGATTTCTTTAAAGACTAAGGATACAAACCTTTTATCTGTCACTGAGGTTACAAAAACTTTCTCCCAGTAAGTAGTTTGTCATTTCACTTGATTTCCTTTCTTCCTTTCATTTTTCCTCCTCTCCTCTCCTCCCCTCCCCTCCCCTCCCTCCCCTCCCCTCCTCTCCTCCCCTCTCCTCTCCTTTCTTTTGCTAGCCAAACTCCAAAGTCACATTTCACTTAATTTTCATCCTGCCAAATTTGAAAACATTTTAACTTAGTGATTTTAGTGTAAACAGGAGCAGGAGAGAGTGTATTTAAGTCTCGTTGTGTCACCCAGGCTGGAGTGCAGTGCCATATTCATAGCTACTGCAGGCTTAAACTCCTGGGCTCAAGCAATTTTCCCACCTCAGCATGCCAAATAGCTAGGACTACAAGTGTGTACCACCATGGCCAGCTAATTTTTAAATTTTATTTTTTTGTGGAGATATGAATTCGCTATGCTGCCCAGGCTAGTCTTGAACTCCTGACTTCAAGTAATCCTCCCACCTTGGCTTGCCAAAGTGCTGGGATTACAGGTGTGAACTACTGCTTCCGGCTGAGAGTTTAGTTTTGTTTGCTAGTGGTGTTCTTGGTATCTTTTCATATTTGAGGCTTTCTTGCTAGTGCTGAAGTATTACACTCACCATCTGAGGTTTAAAGGACTTTTGTTTTAATATTGAACAGATGGGACTGTTTAGTTCTGTATCTTTGCAGGTATACAAAATATGCCTACCAGGACTCTTCTTTATATCCTTCGAAAGCAAGAAGTAACACAGTAAAACTTTGCCTGGCTAGAGGCTTTGAAAGAATGGAGTATTCTGATTTAATTCTACTAACTTGGAAGTATGAAGGTGAAAATAATTCAAAACTTATATTTCCTGTTGAATGCAATTTGAAAATACAGCCAGTGATTCCACTTTTCTTCTCTAGTAAGTTTGGACATTCTGATTTACTTGGTGTTTTATTACAGAACTGCTAGTGTGCCTGAGACTTACGTTGTGAAGATACTTTTTTAAAACTTGAGAGGTAAGAGGGTATAAATGATATCGTATGAGATCAGGCTGGATGAGAACTGACACTTGTAAGTATACTTTTTAGACTGAATCTCTGATTGCCACTTGCTTTCTTATTTAACTCATAAAAATAAAACACATTGGATGGAGGGTGGGAGTAGGAAGGAGATTTATGTCTTTTAATTACATGTCATTGTTTCATATCAAGACAGAACATATGGCATCCCTGGCTTTGGACCTACAGAAGGAAACACATTTTTCTACCTGCTGTATGCCGGAGGTTCTTGAACACCTGGAGGGATCACTGCAGCACAGATTGCTGAGCCCTACTCCAGAGTTTCTGAGTCACCAGGTACAGGGTGGGGCCTGAGAATTTGCACTTATAAAAAGTTCTCAGGTTCTGCTGGTGCTGCTAGTCCAGAGACTACATTTTTGAGAACCACTCTTGTCTACTAACTGTAAATTGTAGAACTTTAGAAAAAAGCATAGCTTGGTATGAGAAAAGAAGCTCACAGGTTATGGAGCAAATCATGAAAGATTGAACCCTTGATCCCAGCCTAGTGTGGAATTCAGGTAGCAAGCAATACACAGTGACATAACACAATTCTTGGTTTTCATGATTGCAAGTCATAGCCAAGTATCAAGTGAGAAATTCAGTTTCATTTGCAAGGCTTAGAGAGGCCAGGTGATTCTAGAAAAATAGGCCTTGTATATGCTTTAACCCAGTAAAGAGCTTTGAGTGCTTACTAAATGGAAAGCTTTGTGTTTTTATTAATTTTTTACTTTTCTTTTTTGAGATGGAGTCTCAGTCTGTCACCCAGGCTGCAGTGCAGTGGCGTGACCTTGGCTCACTGCAACTTCTGCCTCCCGGGTTCAAGTGATTCTCCTGCCTCAGTCTCCCGAGTAGCTGGGATTACAGGTACCCACGACCACACCTGTCTAGTTTTTGTATTTTTAGTAGAAACGGGGTTTCACCATGTTGGCCAGGCTGGTCTTGAACTCCTGACCTAAGGTGATCCACCCACCTAGGCATCCCAAAGTGCTGAGATTACAGGAGTGAGCCACCGCACCCGGCACAAAATCTTCATGTTTTTGAAGATACTAGACATGCTTCTTGTTTAAAAAAAAAAAAAATCTTAATAATGCAGGAGAATAAGAGAAACTTTTCCAAAACAGAGAAATCATTGTGATTATCTTATTGGAATGTTGGATAATATAGTCCGTTTCATTAAACATCAAGCATGCTATGGATTTTCCATTTTTATAGGATTTGTATCTCAATTGAGGTAATACTGCTAATTCTTGTACTTCATCTGAAGATGAAAAATGTAGGCCAAAATCATAGACCTTGCATAGAAGCTGGATAATGAAGACAGCTCTGGTGGAACACGTACACATACGCACACTGATACACATATATATAAAGTATAAGCACATATATTTTTTAAAGTTTATTTTTAAAGTTTTAAAGCTTTTAAAGCAAAAGCCGGCCCCTCCCCTCTCCTGGAGTAGGCAGGCCCCGCCCCTCTCCTCAAGTGGATGGGGACAGCAGTTGCCTGGGCAGCTTTCCTTGTGATGCCACAGGTTCCTCTGGACACACTGCTGCCTGGCCACGCCTCTTTTCCCTTTCATCTTTCTCATTGACCAATGGGCTTGGAGCATTAAGGCCCCGCCCCATTCTGCATTCTAGTGGTGCCCTGGTTACGCCTCCTCTGGCTCAGTCGCACAGCTACCTGGTAGGTGACTGGACGTGTTCGCTGATGTGGCCCCAACCCTGCCCCCTCCCCACCCCATGATGTTAGAAGAAACTCAACAGAGTAAACTGGCCGCAGCCAAGAAAGAGGTAAAACGCATCAGATCATGGCTCCCCCCAACCCAGCCACAGATTCCCTTTGATGGCAAGACCACTGCCAGAGTCCATACCACTCCTGAGGCACACGGGGCTGGGTACCCCCACCCTGGCGCCTCTGTGCTTCCCCCCAACCAAAGTCTTGTCAGTCAGCCCCGCCCCTTCAGCAAGCAGCCCAGGCCCTGCCCTCACCAATCACCCCAGGGTGACTTTGGGCAAGTGACTTCTGGGGCTCCCTGCTCCATACTCAGCCTTCACATCCTGCCACCCCAAGCCCGACCTCCCTGAGTTCTTTGGGCTCTCCAAGGACCTGGGTCCCCCAGCCCCAGGCCCCACCCTCGCCAGTCATCCCTGGGTGACTTTGGGCTGGTGACTCCTGGGGCTTCCTGCTGCAGACTCCGCTCTCCCCTCCTGCTGACCCAAGCCCGACATCCCTGGGCTCTTTGGGCTGGTGTCTCCATGGACCTGGGTCCCAGCCCTACATCCGCCCCTGCCATTGTGAATCGGTGACTCAGCCATCACACTGATATTCTTCCCCCACTCCCCCAGGAGGAGTGGAATGTAGTGATGTCACAGTCCCCCAGGAACCCTCATTACTGCTTCAAGACCGGCCTTTGATCTTACAACCCAGTCCCCTAAGCATTCTCACGCCATTTCTGGTTCCTCTGGTCACAGCACAAATTTCCAGCTGGAAGGGGAATGGGGACTATGGGACCTTGGGGCAAGAGGTTTCAGGCTGCCTTACTCCCTTCACATAGACATGGACAATGTGAAAAGCCTACACTTCTCCCGTGAGCTCAAAACATTGACAGTATCTCTGGGTGGCGATGGGAGAACAAGTTTGGTTTGGTCTGGTTTGGTTTGGTTTGGTTTTCTCCCAGGCTTCTACTCTCCAGAGAGACTTTAACATTCTTTTCTGAGTTCTCCACCTCATATTCTAATTCTTCATGGTTCTGGGACCAGACTGTCCTTCAGTCAGTGGTCGCTGGAGTGAGATTTACTCATCTTCTGTGGAATAGATCTTGGGAAATTGAACTTGACAGCTTGAATCTTCCTCATATCATCTCAACTTGGGGTACATTGGGTGCCAGAGGATAAATGTGGGAGATCTTTCTGAAGCATCCATTTCCCTTGATTCTCTTGAGAAAAAACATTAATGTACTTAGGGATGACAGTCACATAGGTTTCTAAGAGTATACCAGACTTCTCTCTGAAATGAGACTTGAGTTGTCCTCTTTCTGATAAATTCCCAGATTTAACAAAAAAGCTGCCTTCTGCCATGAGGACACATTGATATAAAAGTTTGAGAGGTACTGGTGCACTTCACACTAACAGACATGTGAGGATGTATGACTGTAACCCACACAGAGTGCAGTTCCTGTCTACTTAATGTTTACTTTTCTACCTCTGCCTCTGGTTTTGGTCCCTGGCAGCTACTGATTCGTGGCAAAACCCCAGAACTTGGAGTCAGAAGACTGAGTTTAAGTTCCATTATTGCCCCCGCCCTTTTTTTTTAGCCATAATATCCATCCCTCTCAGTCACTAAGTGATCGTGACAACACCTTGTACAGTTGTTGGTGGCATTAAATCAGATGGTGTATAAGAGTATTTTGCAAAAACTATAAAGGAGGATGTGGCTGTAGAGGCTGGAAGTTCTCATGAGTATTACTGCTCTTCTTTCCCACAGCTAAAAGAATATCAGCAGAGGAACAGCCCTGGTGTTCCGGCACGAGCAAAGATGAAAAAGAAAAAACCTGGCAGTAGCCCTGAGACAACCACTTGTTTTGGTTGGCACTCACCTGGGGATGTGAGTCTTGGCTGGCCTGGCTCCTGGGGACAGGGGGCCCAAGGGGCAGTGGAGGGTAATTGTTAGGATTGCTGGGTACTGATTAAGAATTCTGGGTTTGAATCCTGCCTCTCCCTCTTCTAGGGATCTGATTTACGGCAAACTTCTTGAGCTCTTTGGGCCTCTCTTTTCACATCTGTAAAATCGGGGGAGTATTGTTTGACTTCCATTTGTGAAGTTTAAATGAGATTCCTTATTGTTGTTGTTTTTATGTTAATCCCTAGTACATGGCCGGCTGTAAACACCCAGGATACTCAGGAAATGGTCGTTGCTGTTTGATTTTCCTGATCCCCAGTCTCAAGGGGAAGCTGGGCCAATGAGTACAGCCACTTGCCATCAGGCTGTACCTATAGGAGTCACTGAAGGGGGCCCAGGGTGTGTTGAGGAGAGCCCCAGGCACTAGGAGCAAGAGAAGGTCTAACTTGCCACCAGCTTGCTGGGTGACCACAGAAAAATCACTTCTTCCGCTGGGCCTCAGTTTCCTCCTCTGTAAGATGATACTGGATAAGATCAGTGTCTTTCAAACTTGTTTTTTAGCTGGAGCCCCCTTAGTTCAAGTGAACCCTTACTCAGGAGTCTGTTTTTTTTTAATGGAGGTGGAGGTCTGGAGCTCTACCAGATTCATCACCCATGTCCTGGGCCTGAGGAGAGGGGTCCAGTGAGCGTATTAAGAGCTGCATTGGTCAGGTGATGCCACTCTGTGACTGCATCACTCAGGGGAATTTTCCATCTATTTGTTCCTGCCCCTGGCAAGGCAGCAGGTGGCCATTTGGAAGAATGGCACAGGCCATGGTTTTAATCTCCTCAGCTCTTCTTCAGCGTTTTGTTTTCCTGAACCCACATCTTCCCCCTACCCTGATTTTCTTTCTTCTCTCTAAGCCACTTTTGTCTTTCTCCCCCTGCGCTTGTTTTTCCCTTGTCACCTCCTGTAGATTCAGGACATTCTGAAGGTGGTGGTGTCCAACCTTAAACATTCCAATGGGGTAGCGCTCCCCCATTGGACAAGTGGAAGGTGAGGCAGTGCCAAGACCCCTCTCTGGCTTGCTGTCTCCAGCTGTGTAAGCCCCTGAGGCTTCTCTGATTTGGGGGATACTTGGCCTCTGCCTTGTTTTATGTTGCTGCCATTAACCTTCAGCCTGTTTATGTCTGCCTCTTCACCTGCTTGATTGATTGGGGTTTTTCCTTCTCCGTATCTTTTATCATCTTGGAAACTTTGAGACCTTAAATTTTAAAAGTAATTTGGGAATAACATACAGAGCAGGCATGTGGGGTTTGGGGCTTTTTTTTTTTTTTTTTTTTTTTGAGACAGACTCTCACTCTGTCACCCAGACTGGAGTGCAGTGGTGTGATCTCAGCTCACTACAACCTCTGCCTCCCAGGTTCAAGTGATTCTCTTGCCTTAGCCTCCTGAGTAGCTGGGATTACAGGCAACTGCCGCCACGCCCAGCTAATCTTTGTGTTTTTAGAAGAGACCGGGTTTCACCACGTCGGCCAGGCTGGTGTTGAACTCCTGACCTCAAGTGATCCACCCGCCTCACCCTCCTAAAGTGCTGGGATTACAAGCATGAGCCACCATGCCCAGACCCCTGCTGTTTTTATACTTTCTCTATATCCATAACTGTTTCCTATGTAATTTTTTTGAATTTCTCATTTTTATAATTCCCACATCATCTGTTACCCTGAAGGATCTGGAGGTAAGAGGCCTTGGGCCAAGGTGCAGTGACCCTGCAGGCCAGCCCTCCAACCTCCTCTCACAGCAGGGGCTCTGCCAGCTGAGACAGCCTGACAGCCCACACACACCCCAGCCCTAATGATGGTTCTCTTTACCTCTCCCCACAATCCTTCTCCAACTCCTCCTCTCTGCATGTGCCTCAGAGCCGGTACCAAGAACTGGAAGTAGCCCTACAGTCAAGCTACACAACAATCAATGAACTAAATGAAAACATAGAATCATTGGTAAGAGTCCAGTGGGGTCCCGTGATTCCACGCTGCCAATCCTGGGCTTTAGTTCCTCTTGGGGCCCTGAAGAAAGGAGTTGGGGGCCCCTGATGCCAAGGACACATGGGGAGCTGGAGCACCCAGGCCTCACCTGGAGGGACCCCAGAGCAAGGAGCATGCAGCATGGCTCTTCTGTCACTGCCCTCTTTGCCAACTCTCTCTACTCCAGACACCCCACTCCAATCATTGCCACACATGCCCTGGGGTTGTCACCTCTCAGGGAAGCACTAGCCTGACTGGTTGCCAGGGGCCCCATATTTCTGCCCTGACTCCGTCCCTAATTTCCTCTTTGAGTCTGGACAAGCCACCTCTCCTCCTTGGGCTCGTGTTTCTGGAGGAGGTAGAGCATCAAAGGTCTCTGTTAGCTCTGAAAGTCCGAGATTTAAAGGCCTCTAGAATGGAAACCTGAGGGCCAAGGGCTCCTGTCTGTCCTTTTCCATCCTATATCTGCTGTGAAGAACCATAATTGTCCTGTATGTGCTCAGTAACTGTTTGTGGAATGAAGGCACCTTTCTAAATCACAAGCTGGCAGAAGGGTGGGTCTTTCTGAGTCTCCGTCTCTAGAGGTTTATGTTACCGTCCTTTCGAGAGAATCCAGATTCAGACTTTGAGTTCTGTGGCCGTGGGCAAAAGCCAACAAAGACACAAATCCTCTGTCTTTGGGAGCTTGAGGAGAGTTGACCAGTTCTTGCCATTGGGTCTGAGAACATTGCCTTTAAAATCCATTCCTGACCCCTGCCTACCGCTTCCTGGTCTGGGGAATAGAGTTGAGGGGGCCACCCTGAGTCACCTGAATTTGACTCTCCCCACAGAAACAGAAGAAGAAAAAACTGAAACATCAGCTGGAAGAAGTAACGTGATTTCTTTGCTCACAACATGACTGCTGGGTTTGGGGGGCACTCAGATGTAGAGGCGCCAAATCTCGTCTCGCCCACTCCCAGCCTGGGGAAGAAGGCTCACCCCTCAGATTCCACCCCATCCCCACAGGATCCCTGATAGCCTGGTCCCATGGGTGGGCCTGTCCTGGGGCATTGGTGGCATTCCGGGGGTGTGTCTCTTGCTGTGCCATCTCTGCCTCCGTGTGGTAAGAGCTCTGTCTTCCTATAGGCAAAGAAAGCAAACAAGGAAATACACGAAGCACAAACGGAGCAGTTAGAGGTGAGTGGCGGGTGGGGTCTTTCTCCTGTCCTCTGGAGAATGTTTCTTTCCTTCTCTTTCAGCACTTGCTTGGCTTTTCTCCCAAACGTTCAATTCCAGGCAATCAACATCCTCACGTTGGAAAAGGAAGACTTGAAGACCGCCCTTTACCATACTAAACGTGCTGCCCGACACTTCGAAGGTGGGAATCTGGGCATCCCATCATCCTTCAACCTGGCACTTTGACAGGTCTTTAGGGGGAGTCCTTTGGGCCCCATCTCAACCTCTCTCATTACAGAAGAGTCCAAGGATCTGGCTGGCCGCCTGCAATACTCCTTACAGCGTATTCAAGAATTGGAGCGGGCTCTCTGTGCTGTGTCTACACAGCAGCGGGAAGAGGACAGGGTGAGTCCAACCAGCTGCCCCATCCCCTGGCAGCCTGGCTTCCCAGATGGAGGAGTGAGCCTAAAGGTCCCTTCTGCAGGATGGAGTGTCCTGCCCAGAAGGCAGCATGGTCATTTCTCACTACTTTTGTGTATGGTTGTTAGAGGCAGCCTGGGGCTGAGTCAGCTGCTGTGGGTGAGTTGGGGGGCACTGTGGGGAGTGAGCGCTGGATGCAGAGCTCAGAGGCCAAGTGCCTGCCCTGCCCTTACCTGGCTGTGGCCTTGGCCAAGTCCTAGGTGGGGTATTTGGTACTTGTACTGCGAAGGTACAGAAGAGTACCTTTAGTATGTTACCATTTCTGTAGAGAGAGGAAATTGTGTGTGTGTGTGTGTGTGTGTACATGCTATGATGAGATACATAAAACATGTCTGCAAGCATTCATAAAAAACTCAGGAGAGAGTAACAGGGTGCCTGGGAGACACTTCCCTTCTGTACCTTCTGAGTTTTAGACTATGCGAATGTATCATCTTTTCAAAAAGTGAACAAAAGATTAATTTTCCCCTTCCTATCTGTGCCCCCACCCCCAGCAAGAAAAATGGGCTTAGAGAAGCAGATAGACTTGGGTGTTCAAATCCCAGCTCTGTCTAAGTGATCTTAGGCAAGCCCTTCACCTCGAACACTCCATGTTTTTCATGTACACAATAGAGGTAATCCTAGTTACTGTCTTATATGGTGGTTGTGAGGATTAAATGGGATTGCTAGCATGGAACCTGGTGAAGCACTCCATAACAGTTCAAACAGTGGTAGTAATAACAGCAATAACAATAGCAATATTATCTGATCTCTCTGGGCCTCTGTTAGCCAGCTGTAAATTCGATCTCTTTCCCTGTCCCTTCCAACTTTACTGAGTTCTTTTAATAACCAGGCCACGGGCTTGGAAATGCCTTGATCTTTACTAACCGAGTTGTATATTGAGCCTAGCCCTAGCCCTTTTAAGGGGCACTGCCTGGGCTCTCCAGATCGAAACTTCTCACTCTTCACCATCCAGTCCTCGAGGTACAGTGAAGCGGCCCTCCAGCGGTGGTTAAAGCAGACCCTAAAGGAGGGGGCGCTGCTGAACGCCCACATGACACAGGTGAGGCTTTGCAGAGGGAGGGATGTGGAAGGAAGATGACCCCAGGTGGCCTGGAGCAGGTGAGGACCAGTGACAGCCCTTCCTAACTTCTGTGCCCATTTCTTGCAGATGACAGAGTCTCTTAAACAAGTGGAATTAGAGAGAAACGAGTATTCTTATCATATAAAAGCAGAGAGGGCCCGGTGGCAGGAGAGGATGAGGAAAATGTCAGTGGAGGTGAGACCTGACCCTTCAGCCCCCCATCTCAGATAGGTCACTGGATCTTTCTGGGCATCTGTAAAATGGGAATAGTACAGCCAGAGGTGGTCATGGGTCTGGGCTTTGTGGAGATGGCAGAGATGGAGATGGTAGCCTGTCCAGCCACCAGCCCCTCTCTCCAGGGCCCTTTCCCCTGTGCTTTGGGCAGACTCTTACATTGAAGGAGGAGAAGAAACGTGACATACATCGAATAGAGGAGCTGGAGAGGAGCTTGTCCCAACTCCAAAACCAGATGGGTAAGATGGGGCTGGTGTGACCTGGGAGCAGGAGTGGCATCAGAGGTCTGTGGGGGTGGCTTAGAATGCCCCAGGGAGGTGGGTGGATGTAAGGGCTTTGAGGCAGAGGGAAAGAGGTCTGTGCCAGAAGACAGCAAGTTTTGTCATCTCCATAGCCTCAGGGTCCCCATCAGCAAAGAGGGAGGGGTGTCCGTTGTCAGCCACCCACAGTGCTCTCTATGTGAAAGTGGCTTGGAAATTGGCTACCATCGGGTGCAAGGAATCATTAGCAGTGAGGCCAAGTTTGGGAAGCCTGAGAGGAGCTGTGCATCAAGAGGAGGGTTTTTTTTGGAGGAGGGTGGGGGGGTGGGGAATCCAGAGGCCCTTATTGTCTGCTTCATTTCTCAGCTGAGCCCCAGTCCCCGGCACCCCCAGCAGGGACCTCTGAGTTGGAGCAGCTACAAGATGAGGCCAAACAGCTGAGGAAGGAAGTGGAGGTACTGGAGGGAAAGCTCCAATCCCAGGTGGAAAACAACCAGGCCTTGAGTCTCCAGAGCAAGGAACAAAAGCAGAGGCTCCGAGAGCAGGAGGAGCGGATGCTGTGGGAGCGGGAGAGACTGTGTGAGACAAACAAGAAGCTTCAGGAGCAGCAGGAGATGCTACAGGAGAAGGGTGACAGGCTGCAAAAGCAGGAGCAGAGGCTGCGAAAGCAGGAGGGGTGGCTGCAAAAGGAGGAGGGGAGGCTGCGAAAGGAGGAGGAGAGGCTGCGAAAGCAGGAGGAGGGGGAGGCTGCGAAAGGAGGAGGGGACGCTGCGAAAGCAGGAGGGGAGGCTGCGAAAGGAGGAGGGGAGGCTGCAAAAGGAGGAGGAGAGGCTGCGAAAGGAGGAGGAGAGGCTGCGAAAGAAGGAGGGGAGGCTGCGAAAGGAGGGGACGCTGCGAAAGCAGGAAGAGAGGCTCACGCACTCCCAGAACCACAGGCTCGACAAGCAGCTGGCCGAGCCACAGCGCGGCTTCGAGGATCTGGTGGGTTGCCCCACCTGGGGAGCCTCCCCTCATCCCTCTCCCTCCAGGCCTTTGTTTCCCCACCTGTAAAATGGGACAGCGTAGCCCTCACGTGAAATGGTACTTCTAAAGGCACCTGTGAGCCAGAGCTCATCAGGCCCTCCTCTGATGGCTGTGGGGGAGAGGGGATGATTTTTCTAACCTGCCTCCACCCTTCCCGGTGACATGGGAGGCAGACACCAAGTTCAGGGGTCCCCAGCTGCAGCGGATGGCCACTGATTGCTTCTCTCTGTGCAGAACAACGAGAAGAGCGCACTGCAATTTGAGCAGGAAGCAAAGGAGTTGCAGGAGAAGCCAGGCGAGGTGAAGAAGATGGTAACCTCTGCCCCATCCAAGAAGGGCTGGGAGGCGGGCACCAGCCTTGGGAGGGGAGGTGCCAGGCCAAAGGCAGCTCCAGCTGGGGGGCAGGTGACCCCAGCACCCTCCAGGGCAGCCCTATGAATGTTTCTTGCTTCCTGCCCTGTGACTTTTAGAGGTGGGTAGCCCTGGGCTCCTCCCAGATCTGGACATCATCATCCCAGCTAGAGGCATGGAGCCCCCCAGTCATAGGGGAAGAGACGGTGGTATAAGAGGCTCCTTATGCCGGGCACGGTGGCTCGTGCCTGTAATCCCAGCACTTTGGGAGGCTGAGGCAGGAGAATCACTTGAGGTCAAGGGTTTGAGACCAGCCTAGCCAACATGGCGAAACCTCATCTCTACTAAAATTAAAACAACAAAAAAGTTAGCCAGGCATGGTGGCGCATGCCTGTAATCCCAGCTACTCAGGAGGCTGCAGCATGAGAATCGCTTCAGCCCCGGAGGTGGAGGTTGCAGTGAGCTGAGATTGCACCACTGCACTCCAGCCTGGGCCACAGAGTGACACTGTCTCAAAACAAAACAAAACAAAAAAGCCTCCTTAGATTCAAACTGGATTCCAGCCTCGGTTCCACTGGTCACCATTCAACTACTGTTCAACTCTTAGTCTCTGTTTCTGTAACTTCAAAAGGAAGTTAGCATTTTCCTTGCAGAGGCGCTGAGGATTGAATGAGAGAATACATGGAAAGCATTAGGCATGTAGCACACTTAGCAGATGGTGGTTGGCTCCCTCTGCTTTTCCACCAGTCTGTGGCCTACAGTTCAAATGGTGGGAAGAAGGATGTGAGATTTGAGGCTGGGGAAGGAGGCATGGGGTTCTAGGCAAGGGAGGAAGTCTCTTAGGCCTGGAGCAGGTGACAGAGCCCCACAGTGCCCTGGCTACCCTATTAATGGGCCCAGAATCTGGAAGCCAGCCACCATGTGCCCTCATGCCCAGGGCCTTCCTGCAGGTGGAGCTGAAGAGCCAAGAGTCTCAGAGTCTGCAGCAGCAGTGAGACCAGTACCTGGGTCACCTGCAGCAGTAGGTGGCCACCTATCAGCAGCTGACCTCTGAGAAGGAGGCGCTGCACAGGCAGTTACTGCTGCACACCCAGCTCATGGACCAGCTGCAGCAGCAGGAAGCTTGGGGCAAAGCGGTGGCTGAGATGGCCCGCCAAAAGTTGCAGGGGACCCAGGGGAGGGAGTTGCTGAGGACGGGCCCCCGAGGGGGATGACGTGGCAACCTCCGTGCCTTCTCATTCTGTTTCCTGCCCCCTTAGGAGCGCCTAGAAGCTGCCAGCCAGCGGAACCAGCAGCTGGAGACCCAGTTGAGCCTCATGGCTCTCCCTGGAGAAGGTACAGGAGACCACTCAGATGAAGAGGAGAGAGCCCCAGGAGGAAGGGGGCACTGTTAGCAGCATAGGATTGAGGAGTTGGAAGAGACCTTTAGAACAGCTGGTCATTATGCCAACTGGGTGTCTGCACTAAGTTCAGCATCAACATGGTGACCTCCTGGGAGCAGGGGGCCACCAGGTTGCCTAAGGATGAATGAACTGGCCCAGATCACAAAGGGAACAGGTCAGGACTCCCGCACTGACAAGTAGTGGGACTGTGCCTGGGCAATGTAGCAAGATCTTGGTTTCTTAAAATGAAAAATAAAGAACAGCAGCTCATTCCCCTTTGGGGAGGGTCTGGCTCAGGGTTACACAGTAAGGGTGGGGACAGTGGTGGGCTCACAGTACCACCTGAGTTGTCTGAGGACCCCTCTGGCCACCTCCCCACAGGAGATAGAGAAGACCTGGACGGTGAGGAGGAGGAGGCGCCTCGGCCCACGCCAAACATCCCGGAGGACCTGGAGAGCCGGGAGGCCACGGTGAGCCTGACTTTCCCTGCTCCTACTTTGCCGCCTTCCTCTGTGGTCCCTCCCAGACCCCCTTATGCTCTTGGTTTTCCCGCCTTCTAATTGCTCTGGACCCTCACCCCTTCTGGGAGCCAGTGGTCAGACGCCATTTCACCTGTAACCAACAGGTGCCCTCTCTGAGGCCCCAAGGGAAGGGGCTGTGCTTCACCTCCCTGCCCCATTTGTTCTGTGTATGCCCCTACAAGAATACTCACCCCTTGCCTTCAAGTGGCATTTTTCAACTCCGCTGGAGCCAGTTCCCAGGAGGAGCAGGCACGGCTATGTGGGCAGCGGAAGGTGCGAAGGCTGTGCTGCCTGCACCTGGCTCATCTGGTGGCCTCGGCCTGGAAGGAGCCAGAGGCAGAGGCCCCGGCCCCAGGGACTGGGGGTGAGTTTGTGTGTGGGGAGAGCTACTGGGTCCTGAAGGAGGCCATGGAGAAGGTGAAGGTGAGTGAGTCCTGGCATGGGCTTAGAAAAGTGGGGGTGGCGCAGGACAGGTCACTCCCGAGATGTGACCCCATTATTTCGGCTCCAGAGCAGCTTTATGGACCCCCCGAAGGAGAAGGCGGATGGGAAGGAGCAGGTGGAGAAACTAGAGCTTGGAGTCATCCAGCCCTCTGGAGCGACAGATGGCATGAGTGAGCGGGAGGCCAGGGCATGGCAGGGGGAGCCGCAGGGCCATTGGAGGGGCCCCAGTGTCTGAGCCGTGTCCTCTCTCAGGAGAGTACATCACCATACATGAGAGCCAGGGGGCAGTGCCAAACACGCGCACCAGGAGATGGAGGATGCCATCATTCTGGCCCAGAATGAGGAGGAAATGAAGGTAGGGTGTGCAACATCTTTGTGGGGGTGGGGGTTGGCATGGGCGCTGGTGCCGGCTCCGGAGTGGCAGCTGAGCACCCCTCCGTTCAGGCGAATCTACTGGAGCTGTAGGAGCTGATGTTGCCACTTGTAGGCGACCACAACGAGGGGCATGACAAATTCCTCACCGCTGCCCAGAACCCTCTTAATGAGCCCGCTCCAGGGGCCCCAGCCCCCCAGGAACTTGGGGCTGCCAATGAGCAGAGTGCTGAGTAGAGCCCTCAGGTGGGGTGGGCAGGCAGGAGCAGGGGAGGCTGGCACTGTGCTCAGACCCCCGCCTCCCTCTCTCTGAAGATTTTGATGAGGTGAGCCTGGACATCAGCATGGAGCCTGCACCAGGAGCGGCCAGGGAGTGTTCTCCCCATGACAACCCCACTGCACAGAAGATCACGCAGCTGCTTCCTGTAATGCAGGACACCCAGAAGCACCCAGGCTTGCCCAGCAAACCCTGCATGCCATTCTTTTACCGAGCAGCCAAGAACAGGGAGATAAACATCATCATCATCTAAGAGCTGGTCAAGAAATTTAAAAACAACAACAAAAAGTGATGGGGTTAATCTCCCACACAATTCTTTTACTCCGTTTGAATGTTAGAGCCACTCATATTTTTTGTGTTTCTAATTTACAGTTTAAATTTATTTGTAAAAAGTTAAGGGAGAGTTGGTCTTTCCCTGATGTTCACTCTGGCATCCTTTAGCATTTTTCTTTTTTGAGAATTGTAGGTCATTAGTACACATATCGAGTTTGCCCTTAGGTGGTGGGAGTTCAAACACACAAAGACCCACTATCTGCACAAAACTATTCTTGCTGATTTGGAATAGGCTGCCATGCTTTTTTAATGTTAGTGCAGCATGTATATTCATTACAGAATTCAGATAAAATGTGCTTATGTTCTGCTGTTATGTTTGATTGAATCCTAACCACAGTGAGCTCTTCATTAGCTGAATATGTGGTTTGCCCTCAAGTGAGCACTGTTTATTACTTTGTAATATGCCACTGTGAGTACTGACCTTTAGAGTTGTTTAAAGGCTGAGAACTGGAAACAGCCTTTCTCCTATTTTCTGTGTATTGGGGATGGGAGTAATAACATTTTGGGGAGCTTTTTAAATCTCACGGAAGAGGAAAGTGGCCTGCTCTGGCAGGTGTGCGTAGGATAGAGTGTGTTTCATGTGTTCTGGTGCCAAGAATGAGCGCTGTACTATGGTGGCTCCCTTAGGATTTGTATGGGCTCTGGGCTCATGAAGATATTGCATCATGAGCTGCAGCGGTTGTACCCTTTCTCGATGACCTAAAAAGGGATTATTTCTGAGGAATGAAAGGCTCCCATCATTGACTGTGGATGTGGAAAACCTTTTCTAGCTTAGAGCATTTATATCTACATTTTAAAGTCAGAGTTCATGTTACCTGTTTTAGTCACATGAATATATGTCCCAGTACACAAAAGAGCACTGGTTGTCATTCTTCTTAAGGTATTTAGTAAAGATCCTAAGAAATCCTTTAAGAGCTTAAATGTCCCTGGAAGAGGCATACAGTCTCTAGTCAAGAATGAATTCGAGTGAAGGAAAGCTGTGTGACACTTGGCCTTCCTCTATGTTCATGGAGCTTCTTTGAGGCTAGAAGATTGGTTTTTACCATCTAGACCTCTCTGGCTAATACCTATTCTTCAACCACATTGGTTACTCTGACATAGGAATTTACTTCTTTTCTTTGAATGGAAAACACTTTAAAAATAATAACAACCATTATTATAAACCAACATATGTGACAGTACTTAGTTGAAACAAAAAGGAGTTTTAGTAGACAGTATTATACTACATATGAAAATCAAGGTGAAGTTTATGCAACTTAAAATGTTTACAAGCCGCAGTGCAATCTACTGTTTGTGAAAGTCAAAGTATTATGAGGAAAAGTGTCTAAACAATCACAGTTATATTTCCTCACAGAGTTCTTCACAAAGTGAAATACATTTTTATACCTCTCGGTTTCAGTTAGAGACATATTTTGTGCCATATTTATGTTAATGTGCTTATACATGATGAGTTATTTCAGTCATACATTGCCTACATCATAACTTTATGATGCTTGGGAAAGAATCAACAGCTAAAACTTCCTGAAGTTCTAATGTCTGTGTTCCAAAATACGTCACATTATTAGGATGCAGGGAGAGATGTATGTGTGATCTCTGGGGTGGAATTTCTAGTTACTAGACCATCTCCATTTTTAGTATTTGACAACCTCATGATACTTTTATAAATATGACATTAATAGGAGAGCAATAATATGATTTTACAGATGAAATAACAGATTTGCCTTCATTCACTGAAAGAGTGCAAATATTGGGTTATTGTGACTTCAACCGACTCTTCCAAATTGCGTGAATTTATCAATGTATTAGATAAACCCAGTTTCGGAATGATAAAGAAAAACTGTTAGACCAAATAATGTGGCTAATTAGCAGTGGTACGATTTCTAGCCTGAGGGTTTAAAATGGACTTAAGGTCCTGTTCTTGCCTTCTATTTTGTGAACTTGCCACTTTTGCATTATTTGAGTTCACTTGAAAGACAGTTACTTTAAGTCCATTTTAAACCCTTGGGCTAGAAATTGTACCACTGTTAATGAGCCACCTTATTTGGTCTAACAATTTTTCTTTATAATTCTGAAACTGGGTTTACCTAATACATTCATAAATTATTTCAAAGGAATTTTTATAGTTCAAATCACTTCACTTTTACCCTGATAAAGATAAATGACTAGGAATGACCTTCAGATAGCGTTTAGCATCTGTAACCAATCTGACAATAATGTGTTCATCAGGTACCTATGGATTAAATCACACACTGGCATATTTAAGCTGGATGTCAATCTGGAAAATAAATGTACTATGTTAACTGAAATACCACCCTTTGTGTACGTATTTTGTCCTGTGTTTCAGAAAAAGCTACAAAGAATGGAAATCCTGTGACAATAACTTAAGTCTTTCTTCAAAGCTCATGCGGTCCTTTGCAATACCTCATTCAGCCAAGTATTTGTTCTCTTCCTCATTCAGTATAAGGCAGCTTTCGATTTGCTTAGAAGGCAACATTAGAAGGTTAGAGTTCATCAGAAATATAGAATTTTAAAATGTGAGTTCAACGGAATAAAGTTGAATTTCTGTAGGAAGTAAAGAATCAAAATACCTACTTAAAGATTGCAATATATGGTCATTATTTTTAAAGTATCTGATTAAACCTGATAGGTTTTCCAGAAATGAAAAAAATCAGTTCTAAAACCAAAGCTGATTTTTAGAAAATGTGAAAATGTAACTCAGCCCTATCCATAATACTTTCTCTAAAACTTTATCTTACAGTCACTTTAAAATAACTATTCAAAAATGTTACTGCTATATTAATGTTTTGAAATAAGTTAAAACATTTCAAAATATGAATACTGTAGTTTTAAAGAAACTGGAGGAAGGAAAAGTAGAGAGAGATGCCAATTCCAGTCCAAACCTTTATTTGCCAAGTTTTCTTAGAATGACTTTTACCAATTTATGAATTCCTGTAAACAGAATGTATAATGGAAATACTGACTTTTGTCTAAAGTGGCATTATTGACTGCTACTGTGCTGCTACTGTAATGTAATAAATTATTAAATTGTTGCAAAGTGCTGTTTTTGCCTTAAAATTTTATGTGTCTTGAAAACTATAGTATTAAAAGTATTGAGACTGTGCAAATGCTGGGCACACTTGGCATGAGATAATCGGTTTTTTTTTTTTTTTTTTTTTGAGACGGAGTCTCACTTTTTCACCCAGGCTGGAGTGCAGTGGCTGAATCTCGGCTCACTGCAAGCTCCACCTCCCAGGTTCATGCCATTCTCCTGCCTCAGCCTCTCCGAGTAGCTGGGACTACAGGCGTCCGCCACCACGCCCGGCTAATTTTTTGTATATTTTTTTTTAGTAGAGACGGGGTTTCACCGTGGTCTCGATCTCCTGACCTCGTGATCCGCCCCCCTCAGCCTCCCACAGTGCTGGGATTACAAGTGTGAGCCACCGCGCCCGGCCGAGATAATCGGTTTTATTTTTACAAAATTGTAACTATGCAAGGGTGTTTATTAAAGGAACATAAACTAAAAAGGAGTTATGGGAATTTAAAAAAGTTGTGGGATGAAAAAGTTGTGGGATAAAAAATGCTGTGGAAAAGCTGTGGCAAAAGAAGTTGTGGAAAAAAGTAGAAAAATGTTTTATGAAAAGTATTTTAAAAAGTTATGACAAGGAAGTTATGGGATTTTTTTTAAGTCATGTGATAAAATAAAACCAGGCCTCTGTCAGCATAACCAGGCAGAGCTGCAGTGGGACTCACATGCCCGGAAAACAGAGCCTTCTGGCATTCCTGGGCTTCCTCCCCTGGCCCCAGGGAACCCTCAGGCCCAGCCCTGGCAGGAGGGGCCATAATGTGGGGGGCAGGACCCCAGCCCTGGGCTCCCGGAGCAAACACGGGTGGATGGCCCCACCTGGTGGCCATGCTGCCACATAGCCATCCTGGCCTGTGGTTCTAGGGTGCTGTGTCCCACTATTTTGTGGCCTCCGCACCATGAGGCCACCCTCTATGGGCACATCCTAGACCACCAAAGTTCCCCCGGCGCCCCATGTCACAGACAGCCCAAGTCAGCCCTCCTGTGGAACCTTCAGTGGCTCTTGCTGACCGAGGAGGACACACCCCAGAAGCTGGCGTTCAAAGCCCTGCCATGTGGGCTTTGTAAAGCCATGCCCTTTCTGCTCCACCAGAACTACTTTTGCAACCATGGAGAAGTTCCATCCCATGTCTGGGCCTCAACTTCCACCTCTGCAAAAATGGGGGCCCTGCTCTGCTGTGGCACAAGGGGCAGGAGTTTGGGGAGCCAAGCTGCGGCCTTCACTTGCTGGGGTGAAGGTGGGAAGCTTAATGGCTTCCGCCCTGACGCCTGCCCTTAAAGGTTTGTAAGTGATTCTGTCAGGTGTTCTGGTCCTGAGCCACAGGAGAAGGAACAGCAGAGCCACCTGTGGCCACTCAGAAGTCTGCCTACCACACTTGCAAGTGTCCAGTAACAAAATCTCCCATGTTCTATTTCAGCACAATCTCACATCTCTCCTTCCAATAACCCCATGAGGCATGCGGCAGTGTCCCCATTTTGCAGAGGAGGAAACTGAGGCTCAGAGACGGGGAGCTCTGTGCCAGGAAGTAGGGGACGCTGGCCTCTTTCTCGAAGCAGAAATGGGGGCTGGTCCCAGGAATACTCTCACCTGCAGGCCTGTGTTTGTGGTGATGACCGGGGGTTGGTCATTGACAGGCAGGACAGTGACAGTGAAGGCCACAGGATGGCTCTGGTGGTCCATCTCGGAGGTGTTAGCCATCAGGACAAAACTGTTAGTGTCTGGCTCCCGTCATGCACTTAGGTGGATCAGCTGTTCTTCCACCTAGAGGCAGGCCCAGGGCTGGCAGTCAGGCCCCAGCAGCACACTTCATGCCCTGCCTTTGGGTGCAGGAGGAGACTGACTCTTTTAGGGCTTCATTTTCCACTGGTGGAAAATGGGGACCATAAGTTCTGGCTCCAAGGAGTTGTAAGGAAGAAAGGAGATACAGTATTTAAAGCATAGGTGCTTCTGAAATGTGACTCCCCGTCTCCTCTCTGTGTATAACCCCCAGACTGGGAGTCCCTGGGGCTCCCTCTACTCTGCCCCCAGAGCTGGGCTGCAGCCCCTGGGCCTCTCTCACAGCCATTCCTCTCTCCAGGAGAAGGCACTGAGGGTCCTGGCTTGAGATCCATCCTCCTTCTGCAGGGATCCATGCTGGGGTGGCTCCAGAACCTGCAGGCCGAAGCCCGGGAGAGTAGGAAAGTAGGACCCAGTGATGCAGAGCAGTGGAGGGGCCAGGGTGAGGCTGCCACCCTCAGGCACACTGAAGTTTTGCACCTCCAGTGGGATGGCAGTGGGCAGCACCTCCAGCTCCACATGGATGCCCTCGAGGGGAGCACCCAGGTCTGAGGCCACATCCAGCGAGAAGGCATCGCTCCAGGCCTCAGGGCGGGAGTGCAGGTACAGGACCCTGCCTGTGTCCACTGCCTCCTGGGAGAAGCTCTGCACGGGGTCCAGGCTGGGTGGCTCCTCTGCCAAGGCGCCACGCAACACCATCACCAGGTAGCCGGCACTCGGTGGGCTCTTCACTGAGAATACCCTCCAGCACTCCCCCACCACCTCCTGAGGGTGCTTCTGCCCCACCCTACACTCGCATGGCCCCAGCCTCTGCCCAGCCTGCCCTCCACTTACAGCAGCACCCTTCTTCCTCGGGGTGGAAGTCGGCCTTCAGAAGGCAGGCTCCTTCTCCGAATCACTGTTCCTGACCCCAGGAGGGCTTGGTGCCCCTCTCCCCATTCCTACAGACCCACAAGGACTGCGTGCCTCAGTGCCAATCATCCCCAACTGTCATCTGACCATCTCCCCCCGGTGTGAGGGCCTAGAGGACAGGCACCTGGAGGTCTGTCTCCTTTACCACGGTCCCCACACACAGGGCCCGATGGACATGGGGGTCTGTGGACACAGCAAGAACGAATTTGGATTCAGCCTTGTGGGTCTACCTGGCTGGATAAGCACCTATACGCAGGAAGCCAAAGGAATTCAGGACCAGTCAGGATGAGAGGGTGGTCTGTGAGTGCCTCTGAGACGCCCCCAAGTCCTAGAAACACTGCCTGACCATTTGGCACTTTGGTGAATCTCATTCTGTCCCCCAGCCTGCATGGGTGGGGCCCATCCTCTCTCTCCTGTCCCATTCCCAGCAAGGAGACCAAAGGCTGCAGGCTGGGAGACAGGCTGCTGCCACCCTCCCCACCTTGGCACACCCTCTTCCTTCCACCTCCTGGGCCTTGGGAGGGCCCTGCTGCCTGACTCCCAGGATGCAAAGGTGAAAGTGTGAAAGGACCTTGGGAGGATGGGGTTCTTCTTCCCCCCAAACACCCCTCCGTTGGGGAGGCACGTATTGCTCTGCTTCTGTCTGGCTCTCCCCAGTGCCAAGGCTCTGGGAGGCCCCGGCTGGCTCTGACTCTCACCCTGTCCTCCCACCCTCACCCCAGGCCCCGAGCCAACTCCCTCAAGCATTCCAGCAGCTGAATGAGGACAGAGACTTGTCTGTCTGTCCTAGAGCCAGGGTGTTGGGCGGCAGCCTGGGTCGGGGCAGCTGGGAACAAGCCCTGGGGGTGCTGCAGGGGCAGCTACTATTCTGATTTTCTGAAGCCATTCTCTCATTCTCTGCCTCTCTCTGGAAGGAGACACACCCTCCTCCCCACCTTCAGGCCACTTCCCTGGTTCAAGTCCATCCCATCTATCACTTGGTAACAGTGGAAGGAATAGTAATGAGCGTGTGTGAAATGCTTACTGAGTGGCAGGCACTGCGCTAACCACTGCACGTGTTTTCTCACTTATTCCTCATATCACATGCACAAGGCAGGCCCATCATCATGTCCATTTTTTGAGGCTTAAGGGATAATATAACTTGTCTGCCAACACAGGTGGAAGCCTGGGCCACAGTCTAGGTTTTTTTTTTTTCCCCAAGACAGTCTTACTCTGTCACCTAAGCTGAACTGCAATGGCGTGATCTTGGCTCACTGCAACCTCTGCCTCCCAGGTTCAAGCAATTCTCCTGCCTCAGCCTCCCAAGTAGCTGGGATTATAGGCATGCACCACCACACCCAAGTGATTTTTGTATTTTTAGTAGAGACGGGGGTTTCACCATGTTGGCCAGGCTGGTCTCGAACTCCTGACCTCAAGGGATCCACCTGCTTCAGTCTCCCAAAGTGCTGGGATTACAGGCATAAGCCACCATGCACGGCCAGTCTAACCACCAAAGAAAACTGCTTCCAATCCCACTCCCCACCCCAATAATCCCTCTTCCACTGGAGGCCAGCATCCTTGCTCTTACATCCCTAATGGACCTGGTCACATTCCTGCTTAAACCCCACAGTGAGTGGACTTTTAGAAAAACATGGCACATTGAGCAGACAGATTTATCGCTGTTCCCTTCCAAGACTCCACTATGATGACAGTAGAGGAAATAAACAAGGCATAAATCCGTAACGGCTGATGATGGGTAATGAAGGATGTCAACAAGATTCTGGAAGCTGGGAAGCAGATGGCCAGGCAGTAGCTGACTTGGTCGAGTGATGAAAGCTGAGAGCCAAGTGTCTGCAGGGAGGAACCACCCAGAAGGAGAAGCCCGGAAAGGTTCAGGAATTGAGTTTCCAGGGACCCCTCAGGGCCTTAGGGCCAGGAGGGCTGAAGACAGTGGGGCTAAAAGTCTGTAAGAACTGATCAGACCCTAGATCCCCTCCCCAACCCTGAGTAGCCAAGTGACGGCCACCCGCCACCCAGCAGAGGGCTGGGGATCACTCCCTGGAGAGGGTGAACCAGGAGGCTCTGGCCCAGGAACACTGGACATACATGAAGGCCCAAGGCAGAAGGACCTACAGAGGAAAGGGGACAAGCAGAAGTCTACACATTGAAGGGTAAGAAACACACCACGCCCCTTCCCCACTTGGATGCTGCAGCCAGACATACTCTCCCGGGAAAAGTCAAGAGGATTCTTCTCTGGGGAAACTGGTTCACTCAGAAAAATGACCTCAGATACTGACATTAGAAGATCTCCCCAAAACAGCCCCATCTGAAGCAGTCTTTCAGCAGTGACTTGGAAAAGTCCTGCCCAAATCCACAAACTGCCCAATTAGTGTCTCTGCATCTCCTTGCTATACATGAAATACAGCCAATGCATTTTAAGAAAACTTTTTTTTGAGACAGAGTTTGTCTCTTTTGCCCAGGCTGGAGCACAGTGTCACAATCTCAGTTCACTGCAGCCTCCGCCTCCCGGATTCAAAGTGATTCTCGTGCCTCAGCCTTCTGAGTAGCTGCGATTACAGGCACCAGCCACAGTGCTTGGCTAATTGTTTTGTATTTTTTTTTTTTTAGTAGAGATAGGGTTTCACCATGTTGGCCAGGCTAGCCTGCCTCAGCCTCCCAAAGTGCTGGGATTACAGGCATGAGCCACTGCACCTGGCCAAGAAAACTGTTAACATGAAACAAATATTTTTTTAAAAAATAACCCAAGAGAAAGAAAAACATTTCAGGGAACAGAAGAAAAAAGTCAAATCCATGTAAGTAATAACCTCACAGAGATAAGAGACCATACTGTACCCATGAAACAAGAATAGGATCAAAAGGTGCACAGGTTGAGCATCTCCAATCCCAAAATCCAAATGCTCCAAAATCCAGAACTTTTGAGCACTAACATGATGCTCAGAGGAACTGATCTTTGGAGCACTTCAGATTTTGGACTTTCAGACTGGGGATTCTGAACTGCTAAGTATAATGCAAATACTCAAACAAAAAAAATCCAAAATCTAAAACACTTCTGGCCCTAAGTATTTCAGATATGAGACACGCAATGTGTATTTAGTGAATGAGAAAGTTTAAGAAATTAAAAGTACAATAAAAAAATGAAAATGTTAATAGAAGGATTATAAAGTAAAGATAAATCAGATGCCTCCTAGAAAATAGAAAGAGGTGGCTGGGCACGCTGGCTCACGACGGTAATCCCAGAACTTTGGGAGGCTGAGGGAAGAGTCCAGAAGTTCAAGCCCAGCCTGAGCAACACGGCAAAACCCCATCTCTAGAAAAAATTAAAAATTAAAAAATTAGCTGGGTGTGGTGGCACACACCTGTTGTCCCAGCTACTCGGGATGCTGAGGCAGGAGGATCATTTGCACCTGGGAGCTTGAGGCTGCAGTGAGCTATGATTGTGGCACTGCACTCCAGCCTGGGCAACAAAGCGAGACTCAAAGAAAGACAGACAGACAGAGAGAGAGAGAGGGAGGGAGGGAGGAAGGGAGGGAGGGAGGGAGAGACAGAGAGAGGAGGGAAGGAGGAAGGGAGGATAGAAAAGTAAAGAAAATAGAGATGAAAAAGGGTAAAATGTTTAAAAATAAGAAAGTGAGAGAATAGCTGAATATTAAGGGTTCCAGAAAGAGAAAATGTGAGAAAGTTATCAAATAAATAATACAACAACAGTTCAAGAACTGAAGGGCACAAGTTTCTAGATTAAAACAGTCCAATGAGTGCTCCCTCAAATTAAAATAGACCAAGGCATATATTGTAAAATTTAAAATCACCAAAAAGAGAAAGACAGAGAGTCCTAAAAGCTTCCAGATTTTTTAAAAGGTCACATTCAAATCACAATGGTATGGGACCTCTTCAGAGCAATGTTGGAAACTAGAAGACAACAGAAAAATGCCTTCAATATTCTGAAGAAGAGTCACTTCCAACCCAGAAGTTGATACCAAATCAAAATATCAATCAGATGTGAGGGAAGAATAAAGACACTTTGAGATGGGCAAACCAATTTACCTCCATGCACTCCTTCTCAGAAAGCTGCTTGAGGATGTGCTCCACCAAAACAAATTAAAAAAAAAAAAAAAGGTACCTCCCCATAAAAAAAGTAGCATGGGATCCAAGAAACAGGAAGACCCTCCATGAATATTTTGGGGCAGGCCTGGAAAGCATCTAAAGAACAGAGGGAAGTTGGGAGGAGGGTCCAGGAAAGAAGGGAACTGCTGGATTATCTGGTAGGGATTACCTTTGGGAAAACTGGATTAAGAAACATCTCATAAAACTGATAAAGGATCTGGAAGGCCTGGAGAAGCAAACTTGTTCTTAAAAAGAAATGCCATCTAGATGGGGCACGGTGGCTCATGCCTATAATCCCAGCACTTTCGGAGGCCAAGGTGGCAAATCACTCGAGGTCAGGAGTTCGAGACCAGCCTAGCCAACATGGAAACCCTGTCTCTACTAAAAATACAAACATTAGCTGAGCGGGGGCGGTGGGTGCCTGTAATCCCAGCTACTTGGGAGGCTGAGGCATGAGAATCACTTGAATCCGGGAGGCGGAGGCTGCAGTGAGCTGAGACTGCATCACTGTACTCCAGCTGGGGCAACAGAATAAGACTCTCAAAAAACAAATGAACAAATAAAAAACAGAAATACCATCTTATTACAACACTTAGTTCGGCCATCAAGATTTACAACCATAATAATAAAAACGTGGAATATGGACTTAATTCAAATATGTTAACACTAAATTGGGATGAAAGGTGAGGGGACAAATGTATGTACAGGAAGTGATGCAAGGGTGCTAAATCCCAACCTTCCAGATAATATCTAAACTGGAAAATCAATAAATGAGAGTCTAGCAATGCTTTTTGGAAATAGGAAAGTAAATACAAGAAAAAGCTAACAGTGTTAAGTTTGAAGGTGGTTGCCTAGGAAAAAGCAATGGAGGATGGGCAGAAGTGGGGCAGGTGTACAATGCTCTGCTGTTGCCATATTCTATTTTTTTTTTTTTGAGACAGTTTTTTTGCTTTTATTGCCCAGGATGGATTACAGTGGCATGATCTTGGCTCACTGCAGCCTCTGCCTCCCGGGTTCAAGCAATTCTCCTGCCTCAGGCTCCTGAATAGCTGGGATTACAGGCATCTGCCACCACACCCAGCTAATTTTTATATTTTCAGTGGAGAAGGGGTTTCACCATGGTGGCCAGGCTGGTCTCGAACTCCTGATCTCAGGTGATCCACTCACCTCGGCCCCCCAAAGTGCTGGGATTACAGGCATGAGTCACCGCACCCGGCCAGTAAGCAAGGTCTGATGGGACAAACGAGCCTGTGTGTGAGCAGAGGAGACACAGGCAATGTCTGTGTCCACCATTCCTTGCTGCCCCACTTGCATCTCACGTTTACTTTGGTCCAGATTGCTGGGAGGCATGAGCCACCATGCCTGGTCCTTTTCCCATTTTTAATTGGATTTATTTGTAAGAGCTCTTTGTATATTAAGAAAATTATCTCTGTCACAGTATTTGCTACTATTTCTCAGTCTGCTGTTTGTTTTCTGCTATAGAAATTTGAAGTTTTTATGCAATCAAATTTGTTAATGTTGTCTTTTTATAGCGTCTGAGTTTTGTCTTAGAAAATCCTCTGCACCACTCCAAAGCAGTGAAATTCACCTGTTTTTCACTAATTAACCTCTTTAATCCAGATACAGAGATGCAAAGTGAAGTTTAGCTAGTGAATCTTATCCAATGCCCTAATAGTATCTTTATCAGTCCAGACTGACCACATGCAAACAGCACCACCTTCAGGCCAGCCTGAGAAGTATGCACTAAGCCCCCGGATGCAGAACTCCAGGCCACAACCCCTCCAGTGATTTTTTTGGGGATGACATTATATTAACAAAGATGGGTTTTCCCACGTGTCCATCCTTACCAGGAATGGAAATGTACGCAAAAGGGAAAAGATGCAGAAGAGGATGGGGATGCACAGCTGAAACTTTCCAGCAGTCCAAGAGTTCATTTACCTCTCTGTTCCTAACCTATGTCAACCGTTCACCACAAGAACTGGCACTAGCTTGTCACTGGAGAGTCCTAGAGAAGCCATCTCCTCTGTGTCTGATTCTGGTAAGCTGGTCCTTGCCAGTGTCAGCTATCCTACATGAGACAGAGAGAAAGTCACACTTAAGACCAATATACGGTGAATGCTCCTACTGAGAAGGGTCCTGGTAGCCGAGGCAGTCCCCTAAGACCAGCCTGCCACAGTGGGGCAAGCCTGGAAATAAAGCCAAGTTCAAGGTTGCCTCCCCAAGAGATTTCTTTCTCCATTGGCCAAACCACGGGGGTGAGAGAGGCTCTGTTCCACCAGGAAGCATTCTTGGTTAAAAGCTTGAGAACTAATCTGGCTAACTTAAGTAAAAGGGAATTCTTGAAAGACTGTCAGGGAACTGACAGAATAGAAGGGAGCTGATGGATCAGGCTTGAGAACAGTTAGGAGCCAAGAAACAAAGGGCAAGGCCCCAAGAACCACAATAACAGTCTCTTAGCAGAAACAGTTCAGCCTCCCCACCCCATGACCTCTGGTGGCACTACAGCCATCTCTGTTTCCCCACCTTTCTCACTCAAATTTCCACGTGCAAGGAAAGAGCATTTGGTTGGCTGAGTCTAAGTCACATGCACACTCCCTGGATGCAGCAGGGTGAGAGAGAATCCGATCTGGCTCCTAGCTTTTCTTACTAAGACCCCACACGAAGGCAGATTCTCCACTCTGGAGACTGAAGGCCTGTCAGGCAGAAAGTGTCACTACTTGTCTTTAGACTCTGAGCAAGAAAGGACTTCGCCCCAAAGAATGCTAAGCCTAAGGCATTTGGGGGCTCTTAGCTCATCTAGAGTTGATGAAAGATGATGTGGGTGAGGAAGGGGAGAACTGCATTCCATAACAGTTCTTTCTATAACAGTTTTGAATGGAGAGTTTAGTCCATTAACATTCAAGGTGATTATTGATCAGTAAGGACTTACTCTTGCCATTTGGTTATTTGTTTTCTGGTGATTGTGGTTTTCTTTCTTCTTTCCTCCTTCCTGTCTTCCTTTTGGTGAAGGTGATTTTCTCTGGTGGTATGATTTAACTTCTTGCTTTTGGTTTTTTTTCCTGTATTCATTGCGTATTTTTTTTTTTTTTTTGAGGTTACCACAAGGCTTGCAATACTGTCTTATCACCCATTGTTTTAAACTGGTAAGTTTACACTGCTTGCATGAAGGAATGAACAAACAAGCAAAAAGAAAACTTACCAAAACTCTACACTTTAAATTTGTCCCTCTGCTTTTTAACTTTTTGTTGTTTCTACTTATATCTTATTGTACTGTCTGTGTCTTGAAAAGTTGTTGTAGTTATTATTTTTGTTCGGTTCATCTTTTAGTTTTTGTTGCTTTGAGACAGAGTCTTGCTCTGTCACCTAGGCTGGAGTGCAGTGGCGCCATCTCGGCTCACTGCAACCTCTACCCTCCTGAGTTCAAGTGATTCTCCCGCCTCAGCCTGCCAGGTAGCTGAGACTACAGGCGCGTGCCATGACGCCCAGCTATTTTTTTTTTTTTTTTTTTTGTATTTTTAGTAGAGATGGGGTTTCACCGTGTTAGCCAAGATGGTCTCAATCACCTGACCTCGTGATCCACCCACCTCAGTCTCCCAAAGTGTTGGGATTACAGGCATGAGCCACTGTGCCCGGCCTCATCTTTTAGTCTTTCTACTTAAGAGTTCTTTGTACACCACAATTACAGTGTTATAATACTCTGTGTTTTCCTGTGTACTTACTATTCCCAGTGAGTTTTGTGCCTTCAGATGATGACTTCTTGCTAATATCCTTTTGTTTCTGATTGCGGACCTTCCTTTAGCATTTCTTGCACGATAGGTCTGCTGGTGAAATCCCTCAGCTTTTGTTTGTCTGGGAAAGTCTTTATTTCTCCTTCATGTTTGAAGGATATTTTTGCTGGATATATTATTCTAGGGTAAAAGTTTTTTTTTTTTTCCTTCAGCCCATCACATATATCATGGCACTCTCTCCTGGCCTGTAAGGTTTCCACTGAAAGTCTGCTGCCAGATGTATTAGAGCTCCATTGTATGTTATTTGTTCCTTTTCTCTTGCTGCTTTAGGATCCTTTCTTTATCCTTGACCTTTGGAAGTTTGAATATGAAATGCCTTCAGGTAGTCTTCTTTGAGTTAAATCTGCTTGCTGTCCTATAACCTTCTTGACCTGAATATTTATAGCTTTCTGTAGGTTTGGAAAGTTCTCTATTATCCTTTTGAATAAACTTTCTACCTCTGTCTATTTCTCTACTTCCTCTTTAAGGCCAATAACTCTTGGCTTTGCCCTTTTGAGGCTATTTCTAGATCTTGTGGGCGTGCTTCATTTTTTAAAATTGTTTTGTCTCTTAATTGTGTATTTTCAAATAGTTTGTCTTCAAGCTCACTGATTTTTTCTTCTGCTTGATCGATTCCACTATTAAGAGACTCTGATGCATTCTTTATTATGTCAACTGCATTTTTCATCCCCAGAATTTCTGCTTGATTCTTTTTAATTACTTCAATCTCATTGTTAAATTTATCTGATAGAATTCCAAATTCTTTTTCTGTGCTATCTTTAATTTCTTTGAGTTTCCCTGAAACCACTATTTTGAATTCTCTGTCTGGAAGGTCACATATCTCTGTTTTTCTATGATTGGTCCCTGGTGCTTTAATTAGGTTGTTTGGTGAGGTCACGTTTTCCTGGATGGTCTTGATGCTTGTGGATATTCAATGCCTGAGCGTTTAAGAGTTAGGTATTTATTGTAGTCTTCTCAGTCTGGCAGTGTATTACCCTCCTGGCTTTGATATGTGCCAATACACATGGAGAATTCCCAGCCAGAGAGACTCCCTCAAGCCTGTGTTCAGGATTTTTACTGGAACTTCATCACAGAGGCATGCTTGATTGTCCACGTGGATCCTCTCAGTTTTCAGTTTCCAGTCTTTCCAGGGGTGACCTAAAGCCCAGACTCTAAATCTCTTAGTCGGATTTCCTGTCCTGGCTAGACCCCACCCTAAATCTCATTATTAGACTATCCATTATGACCCAAGATCCCCAGGCAAAGATACTCCTATTAGGCATTCTGTGTCGAAGATTACCTCCCAGGGGTCTAGGACCAAGGCCAGACCTCTTTTTGGTCAACATTAATTTTTATGTGAAACTATGCAACATTGCCATCACTCTGTTATCTTTTCTGTTTTGTCTTCAAAATAACCCTAATTGGTGGGTAAGGATGTTTATTATTATAAACAAGATCTCAAGAGGGAAGACGCTTGGGCAAGATTGCACAGTCGATCCTGGACTCATGGTACAAGACTCTTTCCACTCCCTGAGAGCCCTGAGTCCTGAGAAGAAGATGGAAACAAGGTGTGTATATGTGTGTATGTGTGTGTGTGTGTGTGTGTGTGTGTGCACATGTGTGTTTGTGTAAATGTATATCTAATGAGTATGTCTGGATATGTGTATGTCTCTGTGTGTTTGTGTATATATGTAGATGTTTGTCTGTAAGTATGGTTGTATATGTGTGTATCTGTTCAATGGTGCACACCTGTAATGCCAGCTACTCAGGAGGCAGATGAAGGAGGATCACTTGAGCCCAGGAGTTTGAGAGAGAGAGAAAATTTCAATGATCTTCCTGCAATTAGAAGAAGAAACCTGGGGCTGGACATAAAAAGACATAAAGCACAGCATAAAGAGGCAGAGAAATGTCTAATGAAAAACAAGTGACCAAGAATTAATCAGTTCATCTATAAAGAAATATAGCACTTTAGCAGCAGAATACAACTGGAAAATAATTTCTTCTAGAACCCTGATAACTGTCGATCACATATGTTAACTGCCAAAATGTGCAGGACTCTGTGCAACAGAACTGGCTAGTAAAACCATCTTTTTTTTTTTTTTTTTTGAGACAGAGTCTGGCTCTGTCGCCCAGGCTGAAGTGCAGTGGTGCGATCTCGGCTCACTGCAAGCTCTGCCTCCTGGGTTCACGCCATTCTCCTGCCTCAGCCTCCCATGTAGCTGGGACTACAGGTGCCTGCCACCATGCCTGGCTAATTTTTTGTATTTTTAGTACAGACAGTGTCACTGTGTTAGCCAGGATGGTCTCGATCTCCTGACCTCGTGATCCACCCACCTCAGCCTCCCAAAGTGCTAGAATTACAGGTGTGAGCCACCACACCCAGCCAAAACCATCTTTCTTAAACTCATTATGCTACAAGTGGCATTCAACTCTTTCTCAATCAAGATTTCACAAACCTATCTCCAGCTTCCAGATGGTGAGGGAAAGTGTGATGAGATTTTATGATAAATTGTGCCTGTCTCTGAGCCCACCTCCTATTGAAGAGAAGGAAAATGAGGTGAGCACATTACAGCCCTGCCAACAAAAGTCACAAGATAAGCAAATAATTATTAAAACCAGAGTCCTTTAATTTATTCACGAATGCCACACATTCTATATTAGATCTTTCAGTTCAATTTACTTGTATTCTTTGAAGCAAATTTATAAGATTCAAATTATTCAGAAAATGCTCCCAAGGTAATAGAAGAAAACACTTTACCCACAGGAAGTATCATGCTACACAATATGGTGTGGTGGTGAATGGTGCAGGCTCTAAAACCAGAAAACACAGGTTCAAGTCCTGGCTCTACCACCTTGGCAAGGTTACATGGTCTTGCTGTGCCTCCATATCTCCATCTAAAATATGGGGATGACAATAATAGTGTCTATTTCACAGAGTTGTTTTGAGGAAAATAATATATGTAAAGCACTTTGAACAGCAGTTAGTGCTATATAAGTATTTGCTATAGTTATTTCAACATTTCAGATTATAAATATCTACCCTGTTATTCAGATGACAAGTGTTCCTAAGCTGATAACATGATGAAGAGCTTTTGGGTTTCTTAATTTCCATCAGTTTTCTGAGGGAAAAAATACCACATGAAGAAGAGCAACTGAAGCAGGCGTGAGAAGGAAACTTGGCTTAAGATTGGGGGGCTTGGGTTTATTAGGCTTCTGTCTTCTAAAAATGTCCTAAGCTCCATTGATAAGAAGATGCTTAATATCAGTCTAGCTAAAAAGGACCAATAGACCCCACAAGACACTGAGTTAGACATAAAAATAGAAGGGTAATAAATGAAATCTGGAAAACTACACAACCAGAAAAATAAACAACTACCAGTACCCAAAGCATGGCTAAATCTCACAGGATTATGTTGAATGAAAGAAGCCAGCCACAAACGCACACATACTGAATGATCTCATTTATATGAAGCTCAAGAACAGGCGAAACTAATCCATGGAATCATGTGAGATTTAGCCATGTTTTGGGTACTGCCAAGATGGCACTTTGAACAATGTGTGGAAAGGACAGAAAAACAAAAGAGGAAACTGTAGGTGGCTCCCTCAAGCCCTTTCATAAGGTCACTAATCCCATTCATGTGGGGGCTCCTCCCTCATGACTTAATTATATCTTAAAGACTCCACCTCCTAATGCTATCACATTGGAGTTTAAGTTCTAACATGAATTTTGGAGGAGACACAATCATTCCAACCACAGCAAATATACTTTACTAAAAAAGAAGAAAAAAGAAAAATCTTGTCCTAAACATAATATTTTGAGTTTATATATTTACAGCCCAGTTTTCCACTTGCTTACATATATATTTGTGACCACGAGTGTCATTCTTAGCTGAGAAAAGTTTCAGTAAGTTTTTTCTCACATTATCTATTAATATCTTATTCAGATAAAACCAAATTTCTAACCTAGATTTTAGGTTGAGACAGAAACCCATAGTCATTAGTTGCAATGTGAGAATGAGAGAGAGAGAGATATTAACTAGCAGAATCCAACTATAAAAATAAATTTAACAGCACAATTCTCTACTCAATGTAGAGTTGTACTCTACTAATGACTCCCCCAGACAACTCATGACTTGGATAGCAATGAATCAACTAAAAATGGAAGTGAGAAAAGTCAGAGTCCTTTTTGCAATGGATGGATGTTTATGAGACTATTAAGTAAAGAGGGTTCAGAAACAAGGGGAAAAATGGCATGCTAATTTGGGGTTGAATGGAGTAATGAGATGATCTTGGAAATATAAGAATCGCGCTTAATGGGACTTGTCTACTTGCAATTCAATAAACCAATATAGGTAAATTCAAAGAGACAAAGGACATGAGCACTCAGAACAAAATCATAGGAATACGGGCGGGTGCAGTGGCTCGGGCCTGTAATCCCAGCACTTAGGGAGGCTGAGGCGGTCAAATCACCTGAGGTCAGCAGTTTCTGACCAGCCTGGCCAACAGGGTGAAACCCCATCTCTTCTAAAAATACAAAAATCAGCTGGGCGTGGTGGTGGGCGCCTATAGTACCAGCTACTTGGGAGGCTGAGGCATGAGCATCACTGGAACCGGAAGGCGGAGGTTGCAGTGACCCGATTGCACCACTGCACTCCAGCCTGGGCAACAGAACGAGACTCCGTCTCAAAAAACAAACAAACAAACAAAAATTTGCAGGAATAAATGTAGCAAAGAGGCACCAGAGTTGAGATAAGGGTCACTGTTCCACGTCTGACATCTTTGAGTCATGGAGATGGTAGGCCAAGAACAGAATCTTCTGACTGGAAGCTAAAACCAGCCTTTGGGGTGGGTTCAGAGACACTGTTCAGACTCAAGATGCCAAGGCAGATGTTGCCTGGTCAAAAATATCGTGAATGCAAAGGCATTTTCAAAAACAGTGGTGCTTGGGGAAAGAAAACGCTGTGTATTTAAAAAGAAAAAAATTAAAAGAATAGAAACAAGGAAGAAAAACTGATCAGACAGTAGGGTGACCATAGGTTCTGGTTTGCAAGGTACAGCTAAGGTTATGCCTATCCTGGTGCAATTATGATAGTGCCCCCTTTCACTTTCCAAAGTGTCTGGATTTGGATGATAAAGCATATGCTCACCCTACCAAAGAGAGAAAATTAGCCAGAAGACCCATGTGTCCATTATTAAACGGTGTCGACCGATCCACAGCCGCGTGCCGCTGCCCAGCTGAGCGGTGTACATCACCTCTGCCTCGCCCTACCCCACCCTGCCCGAGTCTCCAGGAAGGCTGGAGCAGAACCCTCGGCTCCCGCGTGGCTCTGGTGCCACCTGCAGGTTATATGGGGGAACTGCTTCTCCCCACCCCGACCCTGGACAGCCTTGGACTTGGCCAAAAGACATTCAGAGCACGCGAACCCCGGCTGGGGAATGGGCTGGACCAGACAGTGAAGTTCACGTTACAGAATCAGAAGGGCCCAGCTTAAACCAACAAAGCCCAGCTCCTCTCTTCCTACCCACTCCTGTCCTGTCTCATTTTGTAGAAGGGAAACTGAAGCCTAATTCAGATTTTTCATTGGTAGGATTGTGAAGCATACAGCTGGAGCCTCCCAGGTGCCATTCCCCACATGTCTGTCTTTCCCCTCACATGTTAGGGGAGTGGGGAAGCAAGAGAGCTTAAGCTTACTAAGCTCCTACTGTGTACTGGGCACAGAGTGGGCACTTTTCTCTCCAGCCTCCCAATTGATGGGAAATAGGTGATTACACAGCTAGGATACAGGATCAGAGTGGGCTAGCGATGTGCTCACAGTCTCTCAGCTGAAACTGGAACCCAGTGTGAATATGTCAGTCTAAATGGAGAGCTCTATGCATGTTCCTCTCTATTCCCTTTGTCACCAATACCAATTCCCAAGGCAGAGCCCCAGGAGGGCTGGCCTGAAGGACCTGGAGGTTAATAGAAAACAGCTCAAGAGTGGTGTACATATGTCACTGGACTTTGGATTTCCCCTGCTGTGTTGGAGCCTGTAATTGCTTCTGGCAGTAAACTGAGGACACTGTAGGGTTCACCTTCTTTGAGGGATCGTAGTTCTGCTTGATCTGTTCTCCAATGTCTGAAAACTATTGTTTTATATATGTTGTTCCATTTTTCTAGTTGTTCAAGGTGGGAGGCAAATCCGGTCCCTGTTATCAATCATGGCCACATGTAGTGGTTGCAGGATGTTGTTTATATCTGTATCTTTTTTTTTTTTGAGACAGGATCTCACTCTGTCACCCCAAGTGGCACCATCTCAGCTCACTGCCACCTCCACTTCGTGGCCTCAAGTGATCCTCCCACCTCAGCCTCCCAAAGTGCTGGGATTACAGGTGTGAGCCACTGCGCCCAGCCTAAAATTATATCTTTCTTATTATCAGTGAAGTTAAACACTTTTTCCTGTGTGTCAGCGGCATTTGCGTTTTTCTTTGAACTTTCATATATTTTTTTCTATTTTTCTTAGAATTGTTGGTCTTTGTCTTCTCTACTTTTAGAATAGAATGAATATGATATTAATCATACTTCGAATTGTGGCCATGATAGAGTACCTGTATTGATGACAGTCTTCCAGCATAAGCAACTACAAAGCTGGACAAAGTACGTGAAGAAATTGTCTTCAGCCACTGGGCAATAGGCAGTTCCAGGTACAATCTGAGACAAGGGCATCACATGAAGTGACTGCTATGTTTTTCCGGTGGGGAAAGTTTCCAAACCCTCAATGACAGCACGAGGAAGTAGAGTCCAAGCCGAGAGGATCAGTCTTGTTTGGTGGAGGAAACAGAGATTGCCACTTAGGGCTGCTAAAATGTGTGTGGCAGAGTATCAGAAAGGATGGAGTTGCAGATAAGGAGCCCCAGAAATCTTATAGAGGTTGCTGCAGGTCCTTGGCCAAATCCCAAATGACGAATGGGCGGATTGAGAGTCTGCAAGGCCCAGCACAGAACAGCTGATGGGGAGCTGAAAGCTAAACAGCGATTTCAGTGGTCACAGAGTGCTGGAGATACACCTGAATTCTGGCTCAGCCAGAGTCTCCACTCTTGGAATCTCAGGTCTTGATGAATATTCCAGACATTCACAGGAGGGCCTAGAAGGCCATGCCTTGGGATTAAGGAAGATTCCCTGGGAATAAGGGCAAAACTAAAAAACAGCTCACCCTAACAAAGCCTAAAATGTAGCCTTGACACTCATGATCAAGTTAACCCATCAGCAATTTAATTCCCTGCCAAAAAAAACTCAACACTAGAGTAGGATAACATAACCCACATCTCTACAATGAGGGTTCACAACGTCCAACAGCTCAAGAAATACTTACTAGATGGGTGAAAAAGTGAGAAAATATATCCTAAAGTTAAGAGAAAACCAGTCAATACGAACAGACCCACCGTGCATGGTGGCTCATGCCTGTAATCCCAGCACTTTGGGAGGCCAAGGCAGGTAGATCAATTGAGCTCAAGACTGCGAGACCGGCCTGGGCAACATGGCAAAACCCCATCTCTACTAAAAATTCAAAAATGAGTCGGGTGTGGCGGTGTGTGGGGGTCCATAACCCCCAGGCTGTGGGCTCTACCAGTTGGTGACCTGTTAGGAACCAGGCTGCACAGCAGGAGGTGAGTGGTGGGCAGCGAGCATTACTGCCTGAGCTCCACCCCAACCCCCATCAGATCAGCAGGCATTAGATTCTTATAGGAGCGTGAACCCTAATGTGAACTGCACATCCGAGGGATCTAGGTTTCACACTCTTTATGAGAATCTAATGCCTGATGATCTGAAGTGGAACAGTTTCATACCATAACCACCACCCCAACCCCGTCTGTGGAAAAATTGTCTTCCACGAAACCAGTCAGGACTGCTGGTGGCACGTGCCTGTGGTCCCAGCTACTTGGAAGGCTGAGGTGGAAGGATGGCTTGAGCCTGGGAAGTGGAGGTTGCAGTGAGCTGAGATCATGCCACTGCACTCCAGCCTGGACAACAGAGTGAGACCTTATCTCAAAGAAACAAACGAACAAAAAGGGCCAGGCATGATGGCTCACACCTGTAATCCCAGTACTTTGGGAGGCTGAGGCAGGCAGATCACCTGAGTCAGGAATTCAAGACCAGCCAGGTGAGGTGGAGGTTGTAGCAAGCCGAGATGGTGCCATTGTACTCCAGCCTGGGCTACAAGAGCAAAACTCCATCTCAAAAAAAAAAAAAAAGAAAGAAAAAGAAAAGACCCAGAAATGGCTCACACATTAGAATTATTAGGCAAGAGCTTTAAAGTAACTACATAAATACATTAAAGAATTTACAGAAATATCAACACCTGTGAAGGATGGTGAAAAAAGAATTTAGAGAAATAAGTTTTAGTATAAGTATGTCCTAAATATGCATGGTACATACTTACTAAAAAAAAAGTTTATTTTTTTTTTTATCAGAAATCTAAATTCAACTGGGTGTCCTATATCTTATCTGGCATCTCTACCCCAAAGCCAAGCAGGAGAGAGTCCAGAGTCCTATCTTCCAGCAGGTGACCTCGCCTAGGACGGGGCCTGGCCAGGGGCAATTGTGCATTGGGTAGGTTAGAGATGCCAGTCATTCAATGTGTCAAAGATTTGCCAGATCCGCATAGAATCAATATTATTTTAATATTTTTGTCTAAAGCAACTTTACAAATTTTAACCTTTTATTTGGAAATATAGATTCAGAGGAAATTTCAAAGATGGTACAGAGAGGTTTCATATACTCGTCACTCAGTTTCCTCCAAAGGTTCTATTTTGTATAAATGTGGGACAATATCTAACAATGTCACGTGTCTAGGTCTATGCCATTTTATCACATACGTAGACTCCTTTAACCACCACTACAATCAAGATACGGAACTGTTCCACCACCACGAAAATCCCCCTCCTGCTATTCTTCTGCACTCATTCCTGGCTCTTCCCCTCCACTATTCCTACTCCTGGCAACCACCAATCTGCTTTCTGTCTTTATAATCTTTTCACTTCAAGCACATTATAAAATGCAAAACTTAGCCAGGCGTGGTAGCACCAGCTTGTAGTTCCAGCTACATGGGAGGCTGAGGCAGGAGAATCACTTGAACCTGGGAGGTGGGGGATACAGTGACCCTGCCACTGCAGTCCAGCCTGAGAGACAGGGTGAGACTCTCTCAATGAATGAATGAATGAAGGCCTGGCACTGTGGCTCACACCTATAATCCCAGCACTTTGGGAGGCTGAGGCAGGTGGACCTGTTGTGGCCTTGAGTTTGAGACCAGCCTGGCCAACATGGCAAAACCCTGTCTCTACTAAAAATACAAAAATTAGCCAGGCATGATGGTGCGTGCCTGTAGTCCCAGCTACTTGGGAGGCTGACGCATGAGAATCACTTGAACCTGGGAGGCAGAGGCTGCAGTGAGTCAAGATCATGCCACTGCCCTCCAGTGTGGGCCACAGAGTGATACTTCGTCTCAAAAACAAAATAAAACCAAAGAAGAAAAGAACATTATATAAATGGAATCACACAGTATGTGGCCTTTTGAGACTGGCTTTTTTTTTTTCTACTCAGCAAATGCCCTTTGAGATCCATCCAAGTTGTACATGTTCCTTATTACTATTTTTTTCTGTTTGAGATGGTGTCTCACTCTGTCACCCAGGCTGGAATGCAGTGGCACGATCTCAGCTCACTGCAACCTCTGCCTCCTGTATTCAAGCAATTCTCTTGTCTCAGCCTTCTGAGTAGCTGGAATTATAGGCACCCACCACCATACCTGGCTTTTGTTTTTTTTTTTTTTTGGAGATGAAGTTTTGCTCTTGTTGCCCAGTACAATGGTGTGATCTCAGCTCACTGCAACCTCTGCCTCCCAGGTTCAAGCAATTCTCCTGCCCCAGCCTCCTGAGCAGCTGGGATTACAGGTGCCCGCCACCATGTCCAGCTAATTTTTTTGTATTTTTAGTAGAGATAGGGTTACACCATGTTGGTCAGGCTGGTCTTGAACTCCTGACCTCAGGCGATCTGCCTGCCTCAGCCTCCCAAAGCACTGAGTTTACAGGCATGAGCCATCATGCCTGGCCCCCTTTTTATTGTTGAATAGCATTTCATAGAATGGATGTAGCAGTTTGCTTTACCATTCACCTATTGGGGGGTATTCGGTTGTTTCCAGTTTGGGACTATTACAAATAAATCTGCCATGAACAATCATGTATGAGTTTTTGTGCAGACATCAGTTTTATTTTCTGGTACAAATGCCCAGAAGCAATTGCTAGGTCATATACTGAGGTGTACGTTTAATTAAAGAAGCTGCCAAACTATTTTCTAGTGTGTCTGTACCATTTCATATTCCCACCAGTGGTGTATGAGTTAGTTTTGTCTGCATCCTCGCCAGTATTTGATACTATCACTATGCTTGATTTCAGCTGTTCTAACAGATATGTAGGGATATCTTACTGTGGTTTCAACTTGCATTTCCCCAGTGGTTAGTGTTGAAGATCTATTCCTGTGCTTTAAGTCAACTCATTTTTAAAACCTAAATAAATGTATTTAAAAAGGAAACTTTTGCTTTGGGAGGCCAAGGCAGGTGAATTGCTTGAGTCTAGGAGTTCGAGACCAGCCTGAGCAACATGGTGAAACTCCATCTCTACAAAAATAAAAAAAAATCCAGCATGGAGGCGTGCACCTATGGTTTCAGCTACTCAAGAAGTGAGGCAGAAGGATTGCTTGAGCCTGGGAGGTCAAGGCTGCAGTGAGCTGTGATTGCACCATTATACTCCAGCCTGGGTGACACAGCAAAACCCTGCCTTAAATAAATGAATAAAAGGAAACTTGTGATTAGTAGTTCTCAAAGTGTGGTCCCTGAGCCAGCAGCATCAGCATCACCATCACCTGAGAACTTGTTAGAAATGCAGATTCTCAGGCGCCACCCCAGACCTCCTGAATCAGAACCTCTGGGGAGTGGGTTCAGTGATCTGTGGTTTAACAAGCCCTCCCTGTGAGCAGCAGTCTCATTTACTACAAATAGAAGGTAATGGTAAAAATAAATGCATCTGCATATCGCCTAAAATCCTCTTGTGGGCCCCAGGTTGGCACAGCACACTTTTGGGCAGGAGCCCCACCCACAGAGGCTATGACAAGAATGCTCCTGCCCCTGGGGTTGTGCAGTGACAGCTCACACAGCTCCACGTGGCAGTTCTGAGTTTGGGGAGCGCTGATGTAGTCCTGCTACAGCCCTTCCTGCCCTTCACTGGACTGAGAAAATCCAGGCTCTGAGGAGGGCGAGACTTGCCCAAGGTCACCTAGCAACATGGTCAGTCTCCTTTCTCAGGGCCCTCACAATGCCTGGCCTGTTTAAAGCCTGCCTCTATTCACTGCTGAGTGAAAAATCCAGCTCCAAAACAGAATATGGGGAAGGATACTATCTTGTGCAGCTTAGGTTTATAGCTGCAGATACATGGGAAAAAAAGTCAGAAAATACTGTTGAAGCAGTTATTTGGGGGAGAGAAGGGGTTTGCTGGTTTTTTGTGTTTTTTAACTTTTATAGTTCATAATTTTTATCACAATGTTTAGTTACATAATCAAAATTTATTAAATGTTAAAAATCGACATGAAGCCTGATCCAGCCACAGCCTGTCATTGGCAGAGCCAGGAAGCCTTCCAGACAGCGCAGCCCCGCACCTGCCCCAGGTCACACCCTGGGCCTGGACACATGCTAGGTCCTCTGTCTGGACACCCTCACCCCGTGGTGGCCTCCACATCCACACCCACCAGCACCTCCTGTGGACGAGGCCCTCCCCTGCATCCGGTGCTGGGAACCCACTAGCCCAGAGGGCACCTCACGGCCTGAGAGTCTGCCTGCCTGTCTCTAAAGAGAGGAAAGCTCCTTGGGACATGTGTTCTGCTTGACCCATCACCCCTGGCCTGGTACAGAAAGGTGGACAGTGGGTATTTGGTGAATAAATGAATGATTGGAATGAACCCCCTAAATGGTGATTTCTTGAGGCCCTTCTCCAGCTGGCCCAGGTGGAAGCAGTTCCGCTTTCACAGGAAAGCCAGGTGTGAGGAGTGGGGCAGGTGTGTGTGATGGGCCAGGTTCTCGAAGGCTAGATGGACACGGGGCTTGTGGCAGGTCTGGGGGCGGCAGTGCTGCCGTGGGAGCCTCGGGAAGGCTCATCCCCGGAATTCCCCAGGGTATCCTGGTGCCCCCAGCTGCTGCGTGGCATGAGAATTCCTGGCTGGTGGGGACACACAGGGACTTGTTTGGATTGCCCACTTGGTCCAGCCCAAGGAGCTGCACCTCCAGCCCCTCGGGGAAAAACTCACTTTTGATGTGTGACAACAGCTGCAGACAAGGGGAGGGAGAGGTGTGCTGGGCCTCAAACTTAGAAGCCAGAAGCCAGTTCATGCCTCTACCTTGGGCTAGGTGGGAAAGGGATGCGGCCTCAGTGAGCTCTAGGGTCCTGGGTTATGGTAAGGGCCCTCCCTTATGGACTCAGTGCCTTGGGCTGACCCAGCCCCTCCCTGAGCCTCATTAATGAAACCAGGGCTGGGCCAGGGCTCTCCACACCTCCCAGCTCCAACCTCTGGCTTTGTCCCAGGAGGGCAGGAGATCAGACAGAGGTGAGCCGGGCTCCCCTGTTTACCTCAACCTCCTTGTGAAGCCTCCCTCTTTCTGCCTGTGAGGTGGGTGGGGCCGGAAAGAGGGGTATTCACCTGTGGGTTCTGACTTCTCTGCCCAGGTGTGCCTGCAGAGCCTGGGCTATACCCGGTGCTCTGCTATACCCCACAGCCTGACCACAACCTCCCTGCCTCCAGAGCAGCCCTGGCCCAGGGAAGAAGCTGGTCTCTGCATCGAATGATAGGTAGAAAATGAAAGTGGGGATGATAGCACTGGAAAGTTGTCAAGGAGGAGGTGCCTTCCCAAGGACGTGGAGGGTTTTTCCAGAATGGAACTTGACTGGTGCGGGCAAACATCAGGAGGTGGGAAGGGTGGCTCCCTCTGTGGGAGCTGGGGCGACTTGCCTGGGCCAAACAGTGGTAGGCTGTGGGTAGGGCAGGCAGAGCTGGGGTGCCCAGAGCCTGGGGTCCCTGTCCTTGCAGAGGACTGGAATTTAAAACAAGTGCCCCCTGCCCTGTGGCTGGGGGACATCCTCTACTTCCAAGCCCAGACATACACCAGCTGCCACAAGCCCCTGAGGCTCTTCAGAGGACCAGTGTACAGCCACACCCATGCTGGGCCAGCCTGCTGGCCCACCTGCACCCTGGTCAGAACCCATGACTGAGGGGACTCTCTGGGGACAACAGGGGCAGTCTCATGCTGCCCTCTTACAGGTGGATCCGTCCCTGGGATCTGGTGCTGGGCTGGGGTGGGCTGAGGCTGTTCTCTGCCGGGGTGCCTGGTGGACAGCAGGTGGAGCAACTTCTCCTTGGCTTTCCTGGACCCCAGGACACAGCTGAACACCGCACTTTATCCTGAATGCCTTTAGATTCTCAGGGGACCCTGGGAAGAAGAGGGGCTGCCCTGCAGGGGCCAGGCCCTGGCCTATGCTTGCTCCCCGCAGCAGGCACCTCCTCTCCAGATTGACATCACCCGATTCCTGAAGGCCTGGGCTACTGACCAGAGCCTCACCACCCTCACCAAGGCCTGTTCTTACATCAGAACAGCCAGTAGGTGAGTTCGGAGCTGAAGGGGTGGAGAGAGAACACAGGGCTGTGTTAAGAATTCTTAGCTCCCTGCTGTGGTGGGCCCCATAGAAGGCCCCCCAAAAATTTGCAGCTGCTGTAAGTCAGTGGAAGCTGCAGCAGACACGTGTTTCCCAGCCTGTAGATGCAGAGGGGTGTCTGGGCCCCGACGTGGGAGGCCTAAATGAGGCCTTGGATATGGCAGTGCAGGATTCTAGCCAGCTCTGGGGCCCTGGGCAAGTCATTTAACCTCTCAGAACCCCATTCCTGGTCACCATGGGGCTCTTGTGTGGATGTAAAGGACCCTCAGGCCACTTATGTCCCATCAGTGGAAGCCTAGCATGGGTGGAGACCCCTGAGACTGAACTCAGTGGCGGGATCCAGCCTTCCCAGAGCTCCTACATGGAGCCCAGAGTCAGCAGGGTGGGCTTCCTGGAGAAGCAGGTGCTCCTATGGGCTAGAGAGCATGAGCAAGTGTCGCTTTGGGGAGGTGGAAGAGGCTGCAGTCAGTGGAGGCCATAATGAGGCAGAGCTTGGGCAGAAGGGGCATGATTGGGGGATCTGAGGCCCAACAGAGACTGGACTGAGGACACTGTGCCACTCAGGTGGTGGAAGCTGAGCTACGGCTGGGCCCCATGGTCCTGAGTAAGGCCTGGACAGTCTTGGAAGCTGTGCCAAAGGTGGCTTCATGTAAGGGTGCATCTGAACACTTTTTTTTTTTTTTTTTTTGAGATGGGGTCTTGCTCTGTCATCCAGGCTGGAATGCAGTGGCCGATCATAGCTTACTGCTGCCTCAAACTCCTGGGCTCAAGTGATTCTCCCACCTCAGCCTCCCAAAGTGCTGGAATTATAGGCCTGAGCTACAGAGCCTGGTTTTAAATCTTAATATCTCCTCCTGGTCTGCTTCCCTGGCTGACACACATGCTGGCATCTTGCGCCTAGACAGACATGTTTCTGGACTTGGTTCCATTTGTTCTGTCGGGCTCCTCTCTCTCAATGACCGCAAGTTACATTATGTGGCTATTCTTACACATTTCCATACAGACCTGAGGGTTAGTGTATTAATGTCAAAGTTCTACTGGTTTTTCCAAGGCTGGGTGGAATGTTTGGGTTAATTTAGTTGTGGGCATCTTGACAATACAGGCTTTTCCTCCAGGAATGGTGATTCTGGGACACAGGTTTTGCACATTCTGGTTTATTGCTTGGCTCGCTGCCACAGAGGGATGGCACTGCTCCACACACCATGCCCAAGAGACGTCCCACCTTATCTTTCTAAATCAAGCTGAATGTTCTCAGCTCACAGGATATCCTATCAGTGCTGCGGGGACTCACCCCCCTCAACCCGAGATGAAGTGAGGTGGAGACTATGGAGCAGGATCCGTGCTGACTGCATTTGCCCTTCCTGACCCGCACTGCTGCTGGCCGGGGCTGTGTCTGAGCCAAAAGAGGGCATTGATTTGGGGACAGGGGAGGCGGCAGTACTGGAGAGATGCCCCTCACCTCCCTTAGCTCCTCCTGTCCACCCAACACTTGGTCACCAAGGCCCCTGACTTCCAGGCCCCAGTCACTACTAATGGAGTGCTGCATGGGAACAAAGTGTAGGCCCACAACCTGGAGTTCAGGTCACTCCTCCTTCCAGTCGAAGCCTCTACCCCTCCCAGGTGATTCCACCCTCATTCCTCCATGGGCCAAATATCCTAAACAAAGGCCTGGACAGGGAGTCTTTATCCGAGTGCCCAAAAAACATGCAGAAAGGCTCTGCATGGCCCCTGTGGCCTGCCAGAGGTAAGAGCCTGCCCATCAAAATGCACAATCCTGGTTCTTGCAGGGAGGTGAGGAGGGGAGGAAGAAAAGGTCCATCTCATTCTTTCAGCAGGAACCTAAACTTGGGAAAGCCAGACGCAGTACATTTCTTAATGATCCTGATACTTATATAACTGGTTACAGCTGGGTCACATGCACAACTGTTTTCTAACATCTTTTAACTGGCCACATAACACCATGTATTTTTTTATTTTTATTTTTTAAGGCCGGGGGAGTGGCTCATGCTTGTAATTTCAACACTTTCAGAGGCTGAGGCAGGAAGACTGCTTGAGGCCAGGAGTTCGAGACCAGCCTGGGCAACACAGCAAGACCCCATATGCAATGGAGAACAACCCTATCTCAAAAAAATGTTTTTTGAGTACAGTGGCATGATCACAGCTCATCATAGCCTCCAGCTCCCGGGCTCAAGCGATACTCCCACCTTAGCAGCTGGGACTGTCAGAGCACACCACCACATCTGGCTGATGTTTTAATTTTTGGTAGAGATGTGATCTATGTTGCCCAGGCCGGTCTTGAACTCCTGGCCTCAAGAGATCCTCCCAATGCGACCTCACAATGCACTGGGGTTACAGGCATGAGCCACCAGGCAGCCCCTGCAAAATCTAACTGTTCTTCAGGTGCTTCTTTTGGACCTCCTAGCTAGACTGCCATTGGCAAATACTAGTTTATTATTTACCTACATTTATGTTAATGGATTTCCTATGTTTTATTTGTCTAGACTAGGGTTTCTCAACGGCAGCACTATTGATGTTTTGGGCTGGATAATTCTTTGTTATGGAGCTTTTTGGCCTCGCAGGATGTTTAGCAGCATCGCCAGCCTCCGCCTACTATATGCCAGTAGCACTCCTCAGTGTGACAGCCAAAATGATTTCAGATATTGTCAAATATCCCCAGGGAGGCAAAATCACCTCCAGTTGAGAATTGCTGACCTAAAAACCTCTGGAACAATGTTAGATCTTGGTAATGATAGCACATACTGCTCCTGACCTTAATGGGAATACCTCTAGCATCAAAGTATAGTAGTACCTGTATACTACTGTCTGAGCTGTTATTAGTACACTGTATTAGTCCATTCTCAAGCTGCTATGAAGAAATACCCAAGACTGGGTAATTTATAAAGAAAAGAGGTTTAAATTGACTCACAGTTCTGCATGGCTGGGGAAGGCCTCAGGAAACTTACAATTATGGCAGAAGACGCCTCTTCCCAGGGCAGCAGGAGAGAGATGGAGAGCCAAGCAAAGGGGAACGCCTGTAATAAAACCATCAGATCTCGTGAGAACTCACTCACTATCACGAGAACAGCACAGGAGAAACTGCCCCCATGATTCAATTATCTCCACCTGGTCCCACCCTTGACCCGCGGGGATTATTGCAATTCAAGGTGAGATTTGGATGGGGACACAGAGTCAAACCATATCATATCCTTTATATTAGCATACTGAATCAAAGTATGATTTTCTTTCTTTTTTTCTTTCCTTTGAGAGAGCCTCGCTCTGGCTCTGGCTGGAGTGCAGTGGCACGATGTTATCTCATGCTAATCTCCATCTCCTGGGTTGAAGCAATTCTTGTGCCTCTGCCTCCCAAGTAGCTGGAACTACAGGTGTGTGCCACCACCCCCAGCTAATTTTGATTTTTTTTTGAGTACACATGGGGTTCGACATGTTGGCCAGGCTGGGGTCAAACTCCTGGCCTCAAGTGATCTTGCCACTTCGGCCTCCCGAAGTGCTGGGATTCCAGGCGTGAGCCACTGCACCCAGCCTGAAGTATAATTTTCACAATATAAAAAGCTTGGACTTTCATATAAATAATGAAGGAATATGTATAAGATATTTTCCTTAATTTACAAGGGAGTCAGCAACACGGTGAAGCTAGTTCAAGGGGTGTTTTGAGAGACAGTGTCTGTAGTGCTCCAGGAAGGGCATTCTGAAATGCATTCTGAGATAGAGACAAAACTTGTTAATATCCTATAGGGAGGCTGGGTGTGGTGGCTCACCCCCGTAATCCCAGCACTTTGGGAGGCCGAGGCGGGAGGATCACCTGAGGTCAGGAGTTCAAGACCGCCTGGCCAACATGGTGAAACCCTGTCTCTACTAAAAATATAAAAATTAGCCAGGTGCAGTAGCGGGTGCCTGTAGTCCCAGCTACTCAAGAGGCTGAGGCAGTAGAATCACTTGAATGTGGGAGGCAGAGGCTGCAGTGAGCCGAGCTCATGCCACTGTATTCAGCCTGGGTGACAGAGCAAGATTCTGCCTCAAAAAAAAAAAAAAAAAATCATATTGGGAAATAAAACTGTCCTTTTTGGGAGTTATCTTTCCTACTGGACAGAAATCTGTAAATTAACATATATATATTCTCCAGTATATTCATAACATATTCTCTAGTATATTTCCCTACAGTAGTGGTTTTCAAAGCATGGTCTCAAATTGGAAGCATCAGCATCACCTGGGAACATAGACCTGCAATGCTCAGGCCCCACCTCAGTCCTACTGAGTTAGAAACTGTGGTGTGGGGCCCAGCAGCCGGTTTCACGAGCCCTGCAGGTGATGACGATGCACTCTAATGTGTGAGGACCACAGCTCTAAATAGTCAAATCATCTTTAATTGTAAAACAAGTATCTATGAAACAATGCTCCAGTATGACATTAAAAGGGCACGCCACCCACCTTTAACTTTATTTCTGAATTTAAATATGTTGTCTGCCTGATGTTAAATTTGCTGTTTTGTTTTTCAAATACTCTTAAGACAGTTTTCATCTGTTCCTAAATTTCTTTTTTTAAATAAAAAATGGTTTTCTGAATCTATCCATTTTTCTCTTCTTTAAGCTATTGATAGGATGAAACTAAAGCTGAGCCATTCTTACATCTTTTTTTATTTTTATTTTTTGATACAGAGTCTCACTCTGTTGCCCAGGCTAGAATGTAGTGGTGTGATCTTGGCTCACTGCACCCTCCACCTCCCAGGTTCAAGTGATTCTTGTGCCTCAGCCTCCCGAGTAGCTGGGATTTACAGGCACTCAGCACCACACCCTGCTTTTTTTTTGTTTGTTTGTTTGTTTGTTTTTTAGTAGAGACAGCTTTTGCCATGTTGGCCAGGCTGGTCTCCATCATCTCCTGACCTCAGGTGATCTGTCTGCCTCGGCCTCCCAAAGTGCTAGGATTACGGCATGAGCCACTGCACCCAGCGTTTTTTTTGTTTGTTTTGTTTTTGAGATGGTCTCCTCCTGTTGCTCAGGCTGGATGGAGTACAATGGTACCATCATGGCTTACTGCAGCCTCCACCTCCCAGGCTCAAGAGATCCTCAGACCTCAGCCTCTTAGGTAGCTGCAACGACATGAGTGCACCAACACAATTGGCTAATTTTTTGTAGAGACTGGGGTCTCCCTGTATTGCCCAACCAGGTCCAGAACTCCTGGGCTCAAGCGATCCACTGGGCTTGGCCTCCCAAAGTGCTACAATTACAGGTCTTATGTTTTTAAAATTTTTCTTTGACATGGTATAGGATAGTCTAGTAACTTAACATACTGTTGTTTTCAACAGGCTAGTGCTTATGATTTGTAAAAGAACTCTTCAGGAATGAGTTCAATTTTACCACGAATTGGGACACTTTCCATTTCTTTCTATTCTATAGAGCAGTTTACTTGTCATGAGCTCTGTCTTTTGAAAACTTGAAAGCCTGCAACAATCAAACCAGCTGCACCTGGTGCACGGGACAGGCATGGAATTGAGGAGAGAGCTCAAACTATGGTCAGCCCTCTGTATCCTTGGGTTCAGGATCCTTGGATTTAACCAACTGTTATCAAAAATATTTAGAAAAAGTAAAACAATAAAAAACAAAAAATTATGAATACTTTATAACAGGTATTTACAAAGCATTTATGTTGTATTAGGTATTATAGTAATCTAGAGATGATTTAAAGTCTACTGAAGAATGTGCATAGGTTATTTGCAAATACTATGCCATATTTTATCAGGGACTTGAGCATCAGTGAATTTTGGTATCTTTGGGGTCCAGAACCTCAGAGATACCAAATCCAGATACCAGGATATTGGTTCCAGAACCAATATCCTGAGGTTACTAAGGGACGACTGTGTTCAATTTCTTCTCTGGTTATTAGTCTATTCTCTAATGTATTTTTGTTGTTGTTTGTCTTTTTGTTTTTGCCTCTGCAAGTCAATGTGGGAAACTTATTTGTTCTAGACTACCATTAGCTCAAAGCTGCCAGTAAGCAGACTACACTGCAAGCTAAGCAACCGATTTTTCTTCCCCGTCAGATTGGCAAAAGTTAAGCATCTGTTGATGTTGAAGCTGTAGGGAGTTTTCCTGAGCATGTTAATTATGACAGCCTTTTTGCTAGGCACCTAGACGATTCATCAAAATGAAATAAAACACCCATGCACTTGAAGAAGTTACCTGGTTATTTCCTTATCTGGGTGCTGGTTATGTGAGGTGTACAGTTGATGAAAACTTACTAAGCTTTATGTTTATAATAGGTACACTTTTCTGTATGTGTAGTACATTTCAATAGTTTTTAAAATGTTTTTTGCCACAGCCGCAGCTGTGTATAATTCTATTCGCTTAACAGTGGAAAACATGCAATGACCTGAATCCCCTGGCTCCCGGGATCCTACCCCTTAAGTTAAACAAATGAAATTAACTCCCACTTCAGTTAAACTGGCGGTTGGCGCTGTTTTATTTTCCAGGGAAGGATTCTGGGAGACGCAGGAGAGACTCCAGCATTTTCGTCCCGGGCACTTCCAGTGGGCTGCGGTCCGCTCTCAACCTCACTGGGGCAGCCCCCGCCCTCCCAGAGGCCGTTAGTCCAAGTCACATGATCGTCGAATCCGCTGACCTGGCGCGAGCGGAAAAGAAATTCCCGGGCCCTGGCTTCCTGGCGCGATGATGAGGCACCAGGGAGGAAGCGAGGCATGGGCTGCTGGAGCGGAATGAGGGGGGCGCCAGTGGCTCCGGAAACGGGGGGAGGTTGTCTGCCCTGGGGTCTCCGCAAACACAGTGTGTGCGGGCGTGAGGGCTGCCGGTCTGGTAGAGAAAGGGGGCGGGGGTGGGGGGCGGGTAAGCCAGAGCAGGCCAGCCGGCTTAGAGTCCCCGTGCTTCCCTTGGGGACGGAAGGGCCCCTGCCTCCCGGGGCAGGAAGTGGGGCTTGTCTAGAGCTGGGAGTCCTTTCAGGTCTTCCCCAGCTCCAGGAGGACCTCCCAAGGACACCCACTTCCCCAGCCCTGCCATGGGACTTGGACACATGCTTAGAATCAGTCTCACTCTTCCACACTGTTAGGAAGCCCCTCTACTCTTTCCAGAGCCAGAAAGTGGCAGTTTTGGGGTTGAGACTTACCCATCCAATCCATCCATCGGTGCATTCTAAGCGTCCAGTGTATACCATGACGTGTGCTAGGCACTGGGAGGACTTGAGCTGCCAGGGAAGGGGAAATTGGAGGCTTGAATTGGCAGTCATA